>NC_072739.1:131635969-131722039 GCF_026930045.1 Uloborus diversus | reverse complement strand
TAACTTTGACTCTAACTGACTTGACGTTTAATATCCCGAAACAACTAACTCAGCGGCTTCTAGATCTCATCAATAGTAATAATAATAAAAAGGGGCTTGCAAGTAGAAAGATTTTAAAGTTGGCCACATTTAAAAGTTGAATGGGTCCTTAAGTCTCAACAACCAATTGTACAGCTATTTTAAGTTTTATGGGAACTACAATTTAATGAATAGAAACTACTCATTCCTTCAAAATATTATTTGTCTTGAAACTATCCTGATCTGCCACTCATGAAGAACTCCCGAAAACCAAGGGCACAATCAATGACAGGAGTTTTCGTAAAGTAATATTTTGTGTCTTTCGTTCCTTGTAAGAAACCGGTAATAGTTCGGTTCAATTTAGTTAAATAATATTTCTAAAAAATAAAGCAATCTTAGAGAGCTTGAAAGACTTTTTTTACAAATAATAAAGCATGGTCTGGAACAATTAAGCCCCATCCCTCAAAAAGAAAGAGTGCCCTTTCATTCTCTTTGATATCTGTCAATCATATAGAGAGAGAACGTCTAAATTTTTCCAGAATCACAATAGCTCTTACTTTTTTAGTTAATTGCTTTACTTGTTTTAAACCAGTACACATATGATTTTTCAGAACATGCGTGCAAATTTAATTTGAGCTAAAGATAATTTTATATGTTTAAAATTTTTCCTTTTTCTTTTTTTCTGCAACAAAAAAAATCGATGCTTCAAATCCAAATAAATATAACAGACAAATGGTGTCATTACTCACAACTTTTTTGACCCTCCCTTGTTTTAGTACAGCTCAATACTACTCTAATGATATAATCTTGTTCAAAAGTAGAATCGAGACTACGTTTTCCTACTGTCTCTATTAACCCGAAGTGAGGCTCAGACCTTTAAACTTCGTACATTTTTCAGGTCTCAAATTTCTTTATTCGCCATGGAAGCCTTTAAAGTTCTGAACTAGATCAATTGAATCACTCCAACTAATCCAGGTTCTTTATACTTAGTCGTTTGAGTTTACCACTGTTATCGGATCCTGAACTTGAAGACTTCCTTAGAACATACTTCAGATCGTAATTCGAAACCATTGACAGTTATTGTCTAGCTTAAACTGAATACTTCAATTGAATCTGGATAGCTTATCCAACACGATTTGAACCTACTAAGTAACTGAATCCTTAAAACTGATTCAGTTTATCATTACCTTACCATAGTTTGGGGAAGAAAAACTTGCCAGGGTACATAATAGTGCGATGAGGCTCTTCGCAGCCTACACAATGTTGCCAAGTTAGCTTTGCGTTAACTATGGTTAACCGGCTGTTGTTTGATTCTAAAATCTAGGTTTAAACATCCCAATAACCTGCCTTGTTTAGCTTGTTTCTTTTAATAAATTCAAAAAATGTTATAAACCGTCCATAAACGTAAATAACCGAGTCATGCTTTGCTCTGTTCCAATGGTGGATCCAGAAAGTATTCACGGAGAGGGCAATCGATTTCAAATACTTACACTCTTAAAAAATCCTAACACCATGAAAGTTCATCTCAAATTAAGTTTTTTTTTTTTTTTTTTTTGGAATTTCTATTTTTAAAACATTCGGAAGGAGTGTACTAGACCCCATCCTTTACCTTTACGTCATCAAAAGTCCAAAAGTGTCCTATAATTGCTTTTTGGACTTCAATTTGAAAAACTTTCCAGGGGAAAGCCCACTAACCCCATCTAAGATCGTCTAAAATTGCGTTTTTTAAACTTCAAAAACCTACGAAGTTCCAATCCCTATCACTAAAGTGTTAAGAGATGTGCTACAATTGCCTTTTCAAGACTACAATTCTGAAAAAAATCCGAGGAAGGGCCCTATTTTTCGTAACATTGTTGAAGATCGTCTAAAAGTACGTTTTTGGAACTTCAGTATCGAAAACCGTGAGGGAGAGCTCTTGTATCTCGGTTCCAGGAAGGGGAGATCGCTTCCATGGCCCCCTTTTATCCATCCTTGATCTGATTCGGTTAATACATAATTATCCTTATAAAAGAAACAGCATTATGTGATCTTTGCGTCCTTTAGTCATCATTAGCTCTTTTCTTTTAAGCCTTTTACGAGCAATTCGGCTCATTATGCAAACAGAAACAGCATGTTAACAGCCAACAATAGCCAAACATTTACTAAATTGATAAATTTTTGACAGAAATCACTGATAAATATTGACGTTGTACAATTTAATATAGTCAGAGAACTATTTTCAAATACTTTTATAAGCATCAACGAATCTTCTAGGTGTTGGACGCATTAAAAGAATTGACGAAGAACGTTATGTACATTATTTTAACGAGATGTATTTTATATTTATACTTAGGTGTGCGTAACGATTTTATTTGTATATAGTTAGATATCATTTATTTACTTTTAAATGTTTTCATTCAAATTGTACCTTTTGGAGGAAAGGTTTTAATCATTATGTATATCACTATTGAAATAAAATGTGTCATTTTTAAATGTTGGTCTACTTCATTTATTATGTTGATGTCAGAAGATATACTGCTTTCAACACGAGGCAGTAAGGGAAAGTATTTGATTTTAGTGGATTAAATCAGAAGAGGAATAAGATTGGTTTTAAATGTTGGTTTACTTCGTTAATTACGAGTATGTTGATGACAAAAGAACATTTTTCTTTCTACACGAGGCGGCAACGGAAAGTATTTAGCTTTAAAACAAAGGTAAAGGTATTGTGAAACATCTGAAATCTTGTATGGATATAGCAGAAGTTCTCAAAATGTAATTGAGTCAACAAATAACGTGGTTAACACTTCAGTAGCGTCACCATCGGGGGACGGTCAGCCCTGGGTGACAGCATTCGGGAGGGGGGGGGGGTGACGTTCAAACTGGTTTTAAAAGTTTATGAAAAAGAGGAATACGTACTTCTATTCTGAAAGTTTCCACTCAATATATTTTTAATTTTATCTTATCGATCAAATTTCAACAAAAATGGAACACAATGCTGGGGGGCGGGGGTGCTTGCACACGCGTCTGAGGCACGTTTTACATAAAATGCGTTCGGAATTGATACTTGTCTTTTAATGTAAGTACATAACACCAGATTAATAGCAATTTTTCTGAAAATTGTAATGAACTTTGTTTACATTTAAACATTAAAAAGTCTTTTTTTTGGGGGGGGGGTGACAGCATTAACTTCTGCCCCAGGTGACACCCATGGTTGGAGCGTCACTGAACGCTATCCTTTTTTTTTATCATTTCATTCAACTTGTACCCACAAAATGTTCAAGAAGCAATGAGTCTACGGCTTCTTTTAGTCGCTTCTAACACTGCTAAAATTTTGCTTAAACATTTTCAACATTAAATTTGCATGTTTTTAAAAAATCAAAATTGCAAATATTTTAGTGAATGGATAACTATTTCAGGGATAAAAAATATTAAATTCGTTTTAAAAAACAACTCCTGCATTTACTTCTAAATAATCCTGTTTTAAAGGTTGAATAATATTCGGGATCGTTAGCATTGAAACTTAAATATATCGATCATCCAAATTAAAAAAAAATCAATTGAATTCGCTCATCAGAAACTGGCGAAAAATTGTAGAAATTTGATGTGAAGATAGCTAGTTTTGTTGAAAATTGTTGGAATTACACTAAAAATTAAAATTGGAAAAGTTGGAGAAAAAATACAACCAACAAATTGAAAAACCCTATTGTCTCCCCCCTTATTTTAAATAAAAAGCGTGAAAATACGCGTGGGACATTTTAAGGCAAATTTTCTAATTTTAACGTGAGAAATACGCTTGTAAAAGGTGTTAAGAATATCCTAAGTTTTAATACCTTTATACAAAGATACTGTCACAATTAAACCACATTAAGGACTTAAATAGCAATTAAAAATATAAAATGTACAGCGTTGACATAATGAAATACTTAAAGGATAATCTAACAACGCAAACTGCGCAAATTCGAGGGGAGTTCACGAGAAACCCACTCTTTTCATTGCAAAATAAGCAGACTTTTAGTTGAAAAGACATCAGACATCTAAAAGCTTTAATTTGCATTGAAAAAGGGGTACCTTGTTTGCACGAAACAGTGTCTGTGCTCCTTGCAAGTTTGCGCAATTTAACGATGCTATATCTTCTTTTGCTTTCAGCACAGAACAAGTTTGTGCTTGTGGAAAGGATGGCGGGGGGGGGGGGGGGGGGGGGGCGTTAGTAACTGCACTTTTCTGTTTAAAAATTTCACGTCTTGTAAAGTAAAATCTATTGAAGAACATACTCTTTAGAACAATTTGATTAATATTGAGCTCAATATGTCGAGTACTAATGTTGAAGTAGTCATATTGCTTAAATACTAGATATGCAGTAAGCAATTCAAACGCAGACATCCATTTTAAGTACTCATACTCTAGCAGGTGGACATTAAGATTATGTTCCATTGTACACAATATACCGCCGTGGGCAGATAAACGCCAGCATCTGAAGAAATGAGATTTTGAAGAATAGAGTTTCGGATTCCATATTAAGAATAGGGAAAAAGAGAATTTCACATTTTTTCCCGCCAAAACCAAATGAGCAAGCTTGTACAGTACAATAAACCTAACGTATAAAAGATGACAATTATATATTTAAAAAAAAAAAAAAAAAAAAAAGAGTGAAAGATTTGCAGTTACTACCCTTTACCTGCCCGTAGCTGTATAAATTAGTGATATGCCACTGTTTCTTCAAAAAAACGTCCTCTACGGCGAAAATATAATAAATATGATTTAATCTTTAAAGAAATCTCCTTTAAAATTGAGGGAGAGTTGGTAGGAACGGGTCAGCGCTGCATTAATGCTTAAATAGAATGTGAAAAACTATTTCTAGCTTACTCGGTAGATGTAGGATACATGAGCAAGAGTGTAAAGCTGCTACTGGATAAGTTAGAAATAATTTTTCGCATTTTATTTCAGCATAAATGCAGCATTGACCCATTCCACCCAAATTTCTCCGACCGACGGAAAAACAGAGCCGGGAACGCCTTTACAAAGAGAATTTTGCCTCACTTTTTCTGAAGGATGCCAAGAAAAACCAAAACTAAGAATAACAGAAACCCCGAATCAATAACAAAAACTATTAAACTAAAAAAAAACATGTCTCAGAGGGTCGTTGGCTTCTGAAATGATACCTTATAATTTAAATAGGGAATAAAACCTAATTTAAACAGAATTGAAGAGTCTTTTATTCAAGTATTTAAGAATTTTTAAAATAGAAAAGATCCGACAAAAAAGTAACGGATACGGATACAGATCTTTATTTTTCCTCGGATATCCGCGGATACAGATATCCGGAACGTCAGTAATATAAATCCTTTTATCCAGAACTCGCGCGGTGACCGAAATATCCATGTTTAAAATAACTTTTTTAAAAAAATTTCAAATATTTTATCAATACGATTATTTTGTATAGCACTTTGCTTTTAGAAGAAACCGTAAATGATATACTTTGAACTGGAAAACAATTAACATTTGAGGGACATAAGAAGTGTGAGAGAAATTTATTCGCGAATTCTCTAATCCCTCATTTTGAACTTTTGTCCTTTTTTTTTATATATATACAAGCCTTTTTTTTTTTTTTGTTTCCGATACAAATAAAGCACCAAATGGACCATCAAATTCGAATATTTCCCTATTGTTAGCATGAAATTTAAAACTCATTTCTTCAAATACATTAAAAGCTGATTTCTGCAGATACTGCCCTTCATCTTCTCAAGGCAGAGTTTCATTGCAATCAAGATTTTGAAAAATCCTGTAATGAACGTAGAATAAGTACGCGGTAAGAAGATAACTTTAAGAACTGCAGTATAACTCACCAGTGACGATAGTGGCACATCTCAAAAATTTGAAAACTAATTTGATTTCAAATCACAATTAAATTCCCTTTGACTCAGTACTGGCACAAAGCTAGCATACGTAACTGCTACTTGGTGCCACCTAAACTATAATGAATAGTGGCACATCATTTAAAGTTTCACAATGAAACCTTTATTTTTACACTGTGTACTATTAGACTACAAAAACAAACTAATAAACGTGTTGAATCTCTTGCATATATCATATTTAAGAATAAAAAGCATCACTTAAATAAAATCGGGAAATATGTTGATTTTGAGTTGCGCCACTGTTACCTTTAGAGGGCGATATAAAATCTACTTCTCGTTGCAAAGATAAATTGAAAAATAAAGAATATGGTATGGTCCGGCCATGCTAAGTAACTTGCCTTTTAAGTTTTATGCCAATCCAATCGAGACATATTTACGACTAGTCTGCAAACTACTGTAGTAATTCGCAATAAATTAATCATTGCACATGTTCAAACCAAATCACCAGCTATAATTAAATGCAATTTATCCTAATCACTTATTTTGCAGGTTAAAATCTACGTTATTTATTACAGAAAAAATCCGATTAACAAACTTTTCTTTAACGTAAATTATGCTTCAAAATCCTAACTTAAAGATTAAACTTTCGGTGCTTTTAAAAGCAGCAGTAACCTCTCCTCTCTCCACCCAGTAGGATGTAAATAATTTACAATTACATGAACTTACAATGTCATGAATTGCAAATTGCACTTGAAGCAACTGTCAAAATATAGCTCACAAGTCTACTTCAAATACAAAAAATTCCCCTGCCGATTTTAAAGTTACAATCCGAGACTTACAGCTACAAAAATAGGCAAGTTTAAGTGTACATGTTTTACATATCGTCACCTCAGAGCAACGGCAGGATATCTAATCCCAGAAATAACACGAAGATAACTTACTGTTGCTCTGAGGCGACGATATAAGCTTCAGGAAGTGTATGGATATTGAAATTTAAAACAGATTTAATATATAATCACTTTATTTTTAATTTAACAATCAATGTCATTTTATACGTCAGTGCACTAAAAGTAACATTTTTAACAAGGACGTTTAACAATAAAATTCGGGCATATATGCTTAAAAAAATTATAAAAACTGCAGTGTCGACACTGGAGTTAATGAAGGTTTAAAAAGTTTAGAATTAAAATACAAAACCATTTACCGGGATTACTTGACATTCAGTCTTCGACGAAGATGCTAAATCGATCCACAAAATCCTAAAAACAAACAATTAAAAAGTTGCTAAAAAGCCTGAATTGTCCAAAACTGGTAAATGGTATAAATATATTCATCGTCCAAAATTCAACAGAACTTAAAAATCTTCTCAATGTCACTCTGCTATCAAATTCAAAATTTTATGAGAACTTAAAGCGAGTCCTAAATTCACCAGTTGAAAGTCAAGAGAAGTTCAAAAATAATCGTTCACCGGATGAGTCGAGTAGCATGACCGATGGCTAATTCTGTCGGCTGTCTCACTATAATTTCCTATTTTACTGTTCAATAACAGTCAATGAGAAAGTGTTCATTATCCGAGTTTTGATAAGATTGCACAGCTGTATTTCAACAGCAAAAAATTTTAACATCAAGTCGTCTTTGCATTTTTTTTTTTTTTTTTTTCTGTTTTCGAAGTTTGACGAATAATTCAAGTAGCAGCATCAGTTCTTTGCACAGTTTGTAAACGCGAGCAAAGTCTGTTCATGTTCTGTACTACAACATTATGAAACTTGAAAGTGTGGTAGAAAAAATTGCGGGCTTTTATTCGTCGTTACAATTCAGCAATGCTCTCGTTAATCGCATCAATTTGAACATACCATCGAATTCCACATAATTGACCATCCAGATGGTGAACCCTTTTTAGAATCCTCTTGCTTTCTGAGCTGCGACGAATTCTGCGTAATCTATGAATCCGTCCCGATTCTTATCGTCTGATGTTAAAATAGGATCTATCATGAGCGCCAGCTCTTCGTTTCCGAAAATCTTGGTTGTCCCAATGTCACCATTTTCTGGTCCCATCATCTTACTTTCCTCGACGTGCCAGTGCAGAAGGGACTTTATCAATTCGCAACCGTCCAGCTTGTTGTTGTCATCGTTGTCATGCATCTTGAAGTAGAGGAATCTAAGCTCTTCCTCCGCCATTTTGTTGATGTCGAACGTGGAATCCACTACGCCTTCTAAATGTTCCATGATGTGGCCTTTCTCCTCCACGTGCGATTTGTCCATCATCAGATGAGGTGCGTGTTTGTGCAAGCGATGACTCATCGCAGCGTTGAAGGTTCTCAGTAAAAGCAGCAAAATGACGGTGAATGAGGGAATTGACAATTTAAAATTCATTTTGATGATTCTAGTATGAAATTAAAACTTTAAAAGACAACACAAAGCACACTCAATAACTTAAACAGTCAGACAGCTGCGGAACTTCAGGAAAATTCTCCGCTAGAGAATTTATAGTTACAGTTGCAGTTTCTTGTAACGTCAAAGTTTAGGAAGCATGGGAAATATTTAAATATTTTGCGTATGATGAAGTATGTTCTTTTTCAGAGGGTTGGAGAGAATGTTTAGCTATTATTTTGATTCATCAAATAATTTAAATTTAGTGACTTGTTATTGTTACCGCTGCTTTTTCTTTTCTATTCTTTCTAAATACGTTCCAAGTTAGTAAATTGCTTTGTCCAGTTTCAATTAGTAGTATATATAGTTTAAAACCAAATCAATTACTATTTAGTTATCATTTTTAACGTTTCCCCTTAGTAAATTCCTTTCTTTTTTTTAATTTAATGTAAGCGAAGTTTAAAAATCAATTCGGTCACTACAAGAAAACATCAACTAATTACTTCACTACTAAAAAGCATAACATTTTGGTTCCATGATTTTAATATTAGTGTAACTATATCAAATAAAAGTTACATCAAGATTTTTTTCTTTCATTTTTTTTATTTCATTGTTCATTTTACTATTAATAATAATAATTATTAGTAGTATTAATATTGTTTTTTAATTCACCTCACCTGATGGGACGGCTGTAGCTGGAAAATCATTAATTATTTCTAACACCAGTCTATAAGGGGTCATCCACAAATAATCTCACCCTTTATAGGGGAGAGGGTTTCGAGAAATTCAGTTTGTGACAAGGGAGGGGGAGGGTACAACAAAAAGTGCGACATCACACATTTTTTATAACAATATGTTAATGAAAACAAGCGTGACATGTTACAAACGATGGGGTACGGTGAAGTGTAACACTTTGTTACAAAAGAGGGAGAGGGTCAAAAATGTTGAAAAAAAGAATGACTTAACTTATGGACTGTCCCAAAGCCATAGATATTTTAGAACTCTGGTCCTGTGAACCGGTACCTTTCTGCAGAATTTTTTTACCTGCCCTCAGTGAATTTTTCCTGTTCTCGTGAAACAATGTTCTTAGTTGAATAATAATAACTATTGGTCTCCAGCCCCCACTCGCTTCGCTTGCTAACACATGTTCGTCGCCTGGGTTGGCTTTGTACTTCTATTATGGCGAGAAAGAGCATTAAGTTCAGATTTTTTCAGCAACGATTACGTTTTTCAACTTTTGAGATAAGCTACAATTGTCGCCAATGTAATGTTAGTGCCTTACATTAAACTTATATTATTCAGCACAAACCCTTAAGTTTTGCTTCTTGTTCTTGACTGACAAAAAAGAAAAAAAAAAAAATCATTTGAATTTTGACATCTTGAATTCAAATTATGTTTTTCGCAATCACGAGTGTGTGTATGTAGGCGTGTGTGTTTGTGTGAAGGGGGTATGTGTATGTGTGTGCAGGCATGTGTGTTTGTGTCTGTGTGCTGGCATAAGTGTGTGGGTAGTTGTGTGTATGAATATGTGTGTGGGGGGTATGTGTATGTGTGTGTAGGCATATGTGTTTGTGTCTGTGTGCAGGCATGAATGTGTGGGTAGTCGTGTTTATGTGTGTGCGTATGCTTTTTGTGTGTGTATGTGTAGGTGTCTGTATGTATGTGTTTGTGTGTGTGTGAGTATGTGTTTGTGTGTGTGTGTTCGTGTGTGTGTGTAGTTGTGTATGTATGCGCGTGTGTGTAGGACATGGATGCAACCTGGAGACGGCTTTCGCTATAGGTGCAGCATCGTGAGGACCCGGTCGACGGTAGTGCTGCAGAGAGTGGCAGTGGGAAAATAAAATGATAGGAACGTCAAAAACAGTCAAATGGAGAACAATAAGCAATCGTAATTGCTCAATAATAATAATAATTTGAATTTTGACCTCTTGAATTCAAATTATGTTATTCGCAATCACGAGTGTGTGTGTGTGTAGGCGTGTGTGTTTATGTGTGGGGGGGGTATGTGTGTTTGTGTGTAGGGGGTTATGTGTATGTGTGTGTAGGCATGTGTGCGTATGTCTGTGTGCAGGTAGGAGAGTGTGGGTAGTTGTGTGTATGAGTGTTTGTGTGTGGGGGGATGTGTATATGTGTGTAGGCATATGTGTTTGTGTCTGTGTGCAGGAATGAGTGTGTGGGTAGTTGTGCGTAGGTGTGTGTGTATGTGTAGGTGTCCTTATGTATGCGTGTGTGTGTATGTGTGTAGGCGTGTGTATGTGTGTGTAGGCGTATGTATGTGTGTGTATGTGTTTGTGTGTGCGTGTATGTATGCGTGTAAGTGTAGGATATTGACGCAACCTGGAGACGGTTTTCGCTAGAGGAGCAGCATCGTGAGGCGGCCGGTCGACGGTGATGCTGCAGAGAGTGCTGGCGGGAAAATAAAATGATAGGACCTCAAAAGAGTCAAATGAAAGCAATAAGCAATCGTGATAGCTCAAAAAAAGTATATGATTTGAATAATATGGGATACAAAAAATATATTTTTATTTTTTACTTGAACTTCCTTATTTCAAACATGCAAAAAAAGGGGGTGGGGCACACACACCCAGTTTATTGAGCAATCACGATTGCTTATTGTTCTCACTTGACAGTTCTTGATGTTCCGGTTCCTTTTTCAGCTTGGACCAGGCCTGCAGCACCACCGTCCACCGGCGGCGGCGCGGCTGGTCCTGAGCACTGTCCCCCGGAATCCACTTTTGCTGGGCGGTGGCGTCCATGTCCTACACACGCATGCTCATACACACTCGCCCACGCGCGCACGCCTTTACACACATACGCACGCCTACGTGCACACACGTAAGCCTACACACACAACTATATACACGTACGCACCCAGGAGGAGGGACATGCTTGGGCGGGGGAGCCATTTCTAGAAACAATAGCTCTAACCAGTAGAGTCTTGTCGCAACTCGTGATTGCGAAAAACATAATTTGAATTTAAAGTTTCGGAATTCAAATTAGAGTTAACTTTTTTTTTTTCAATTTTTCGTAGATGAAGTTAAATTACAGCATAGAAGCACTCTAATGCAAGCGAGACTTTATAGAATCTCGTTTGAGGGAACCTTGCGTTGATTGAACGAAGGTTCATAATAACGAGTTTATAATGACGATTTGAAGGACCTTTTTGCATATTTGAAACATTCAAAAAATTTCAGTTTCAAGAGTTTCTGTTCAGTTAATAATTCTGAACACTAAATAAGTTCTTTCTTTATTTTTTATTCCTCCTATCGCAAGCATGAGTGTCATAATAATTCTGAACAAAAAATAAGTTCCTTCTTTCGTTTTCATATCCCACATTGCATGCATGAGTGTCATAATAATTCTAAACAAAGCATAAGTTACTTCTTTTGGTTTATGTCTTACATTGCATGTATGCGTGTCGAAATCTAATTCTGAACAATAAATAAGTTCCTTCTTTAGTTTTATAACTGATATTGCATGTATGAGCACCGTAATAATTCGAAACAATAAATAAATTATTTCTTCATCGCATGTATATATATATATATATATATATATAAGGGTCTTTCTCACCAAAATGATGCAAATAATGTTGATGACGCTTGAGTATTTATTTCATTTTTCCAATTTTAACCATTTCCCTAAATTAATCATATTTTTTATTGGTTTCCCATTTAACTGAAAAAGCAACTGTGAATAAGTCGTACAAAAGTACAGTAGATCCTCGTTTAGATAAACGAGGCCGTCATTTATCCGGATCAAATTTGTAACTTTAAAAAATAATGTTCTCATAGATACTTTTAATTGTTATAGCAAGAACTTATAACTATGAGCATCCCGAAAATTTCCTTGTTGTTTGATTAACTGTACATCTCCAGCAAAGATTGTACAATAATTTATAGTACTCTAACAAAAAAAACTGCTATTGAACTACAATGATAAAGCTGTTACAAATTCTGTAAATAGTAATTATTTTTGTGATTAATTTGTTGTAATCTGGATAAATTAGTTGTTTGTTCCATTATCTTGCATCTAAAATTATCTTAGTAACGTAACCTGTAAATAGCTTCTGGTAATGTACATATAACCACCCTAACATTCGACTGAAGTATACGGTCCCCCCCCCCATTTCGGAATGATAAGATTTGTGAATGGAATAAAAAGAAAATACGAGAAGCATTTTCGAATTTTGTCGAACTTTCCAAAGCAGTATAAAACGCCGAGTGGCATTTGAAGGAGGCTCAGTTATGTTTTTAGCTATCTGAGATTCGTCTGAGCGTTGCTCCTTTTATTGTGAGGCATTTCGCTGTGTTTTTGCGTATTTGGATGTAAATACGTGCGCCATCGTTGAGTATACGGTGTTAATTGATATTTGCCTAATTTCTATGGTGAGTTTAGTAGTTGTTGACGGTATTTCTTGTACATAGTTGTAAATAAATCTCCAGTGTTTTTTTCAAGAACTGTTTCGTCATTTAAAGAGAGTTTGAAGTTGTATCATGAACTCTTAACAAAGCGTTAGATTGTCCGCGCTATCAAACGATATTCGTGTTTTAACCAGAAGACAGTAAATTAATTCTTTGCAAAGAAATTATGTGAAAAATTGTTTTGATATGTTTTTAATATCTTTTGAAAAATAATATGTTATTTTTTTAAAGCAATAAAAGGGACATCTGCTTTAATTTTGATTAAAGCGACTCCTGCATAGGTCATGCAATAAATTATAGAACTGCCATACTTGAATTGTAAAGTGTTTGCGAGTAACAATCCTATGTAGTTTTGGTACGAAGCAATTTTTTTTTCTGTAATAAAAGATAAGCCTGCTTATATACGAATGTGATTGTTAGTTATCCATATTACCCGGATTATCCGACATTTCGATCTTCCGTATTGCCTTTGGTCCCAGCTAGTCCAGGTAAGCGAGATTGTACTGTAATTTGTAAGGGTCATAAAAGTATTTTGTTTTGGAGCTAAAAGGACAACATTAGGTGTCCCAGTTGCTAATTATTAGGACTTAAAATGTGAGTTTGAATCTTAATGAAACGCAACAAAAATATAAAGTGTCAGTTCAATCATACCTTTCAGAAAAAAATATTCAAAGCAATACAGTTTGAAAATTAATAAGTAAATTTTTAAAATCCCACAGATTTTTTTTTTTTTTTTGAGCAATCACATTGCTTATTGTTTTCATTTTACTGTTTTGATGTTCCTATGATTTTATTTCCCCCCGCCTCCCTCTGCAGCACCACCGTCGATCGGCCTCTCCCGATGCTGCTCCTCAAGCGAGCAAAGTCTCCTAGTTGCGTCTATATCCTGCACACACATTCACATACACACACACCTGCACACACATATACACACCTGCACACACACACCAACACACACACACACCTACACAGACACCTACATACACACACACCTACATACACACCTACACACACACACACACCGACACACACATACATACACACACATATCCACACACTCATGCCTGCACCCACACACAAACACACACGCCTACATACACAAAAACACTCGTGATTGCGAAAAACATAATTTGAATTCCATTTGTCAAAATTCAAACTTTTTTTTTTTAACTTGTGTCTCAACTTTTCCCATGTTTCATACGGTTCACTCTGGTACAGTCATTTAAAAGATAAAATAAGCGATTACAGTAGAGTCTCGATTGTCCAAGTTTATATGGACTGCGACTTACTCGGATAACCGAAAAAACTCTGTTAAACCGAATAATGTTAATAAGAAAAGAAAAAGAATAGGTAATAAATGTAATGTATAACTAAAAAATACAAAATTTGCACGAGTGCACCACATTATAATTGAAAAGCTAACACATTGAAACACTCGAAGAGCATGATTGAAGAGAGTAAAGCGTTTGTTCTTTAAAAAAAAGGGACTAATAAGGGGTTTGTTTGGCTCTCTTGGCTCCCTTAAAAGGGTTTTCACCTCCAGCTCATTTACTTCCTATTCCGGGCTGATGTGTGCTAATAAGCACGAAACTCCGATGGAATAACTAAGCTGACGGTGTATGTTTTATGTAAAGGGACTAATCGTTTTTTTTTTTTTTTTTGAGCAATTGCATTGCTTATTGTTCTCATTTTGACTGTTTTTGGCGCCCTTTGATTTTATTCCCCCCCCCGCCTCCCACTGCAGCACCACCGTCGACCCTCCCGATGCTGCTCCTCCAGCGGAAACCGTCTCCAAGTTGCGTCTCTATCCTACACGCGCACATATATACACACACCGACACACACACACTCACACATAAACACACATGTATACACATACAATCATGCTTGCACACAGACACAAATACACACACACACACACAAACACACACACACGCACACTCGTGATTGCGAAAAACATAATTTGAATTCAAGATGTCAAAATTCAAATTAATTTTTATTTATTTATTTATTTATTTATTTTGTTTTGCATTACTTAAAAGAAGGGGAATCGTAGACTGATGCATGATGCAATGAAAAAGATAAGCGAGTAATAATGTTAGATTTCATTTTCCTCACTGTTTGGGAGATTTTTTTTTTTTTGTCGTCAGTTTAAAAAAAAAAAAACAGGAAAAAGGAAAAAAAAAAAGCTTGAAATATATGATAGCTCGGGTTAAGTGGAAACACGGAAAAACGGGACTCTACTGTACATTGAGCCTGGTGATGGTTTTTAAGAAATCTAAATAGTATAACTTATGTACTTAATTAGCCACACTTTGAATTCTGAAGTACGCAGACAAGATGAGTCTACATGAAATACACCGCCAGCTCAGTCAATTCCAGCCGAGGACTGCAGTTTCGTGCTTATTAGCACTCATCAGCCCGGCATAGGACTAACCGAGCTGGAGGCGGAAAACCTCTTAAGGAAGCCAAGAGTGCCAAACAAACTGGTAGCTAACATAGAATTAGCAATGACCAGACGAGTGACCGAAACAATGGTTCGATTCAACTCGAATATTGCTTCGGTCACTCGTCTGGTCATTGCTAATTCTATGTTAGCTACCAGTTTGTTTGGCACTCTTGGCTTCCTTAAGAGGTTTTCCATCTCCAGCTCAGTCACTTCCTATGCCGGGCTGATGAGTGCTAATAAGCACGAAACTGCAGTCCTCGGCTGGAATTGACTGAGCTGGCGATGTATTTCTGTCTTAGCTCTGGGTATAGGGCGATAACTTACTGAAGATGAGTCTAGTTTGTGAGTAATCATGATTGCTTATTGTTTTCACTTCACCGTTGAATAGCGTTCTATCTTTTTTGAGATCCTCTCACGCGGTTGCCCCTTTTGGGCGGTAAATTCTCCGACTCCTCGTACTTGTCGTTTTATTTTTCTAGGCTTAAAATACAAACTCATCTGGTCCTGGACCTCCACCAGCCTCCGCGAGCGAGAATTCCTCCTGCGCAGTAGCGTCCATGTCCTTCCACCTGGGCGTTGACCTCTGTGTCCCCCGGAATCGACGTCATTTGTACCCGACCCTCTTGACTCTACATAATCTTCTATAGACAAATCAAGCGTTCAGCCTTCAGCTTCCACCCCTGTCATTCATATGAATTTGGACATCTTGAATTCAAGTTATGTTTTTCGTAATCACTAAGTGTGATAGGAGCCATTCATAGAAAGAAGAAACCCGACGAGTAGGATCCTATCGCAATTGTGATATGAGCCATTTGTAGAAAGAAGAAACCCGACGAGTAAGGTCCTATCGCAATTGTGATATGAGCCATTTATAGAAAGAAGAAACCCGACGAGTAAGGTCCTATCGCAATTGTGATATGAGCCATTTGTAGAAAGAAGAAACCCGACGAGTAAGGTCCTATCGCAATTCGTGATTGCGAAAAACGTAACTTGAATTCAAGATGTCCAAATTCAAATAAATGACAGGGACTGGATGCTTAGGACTAGTTGCTTTCCTTGCCCCCCCCCCCCCCCGCCCTTGTTTTCTCTACAAATAATTCAAACTGTTGACTGCCCATTCAAAAAGGGTGATTTTCCTTAGAAATGCAGACATTATTTCATTTCATGCAATTGTTCTATCGGTGTAACTTTTCTTTTTGATTAGATCGATTTTTTTTAAGAAACTCCTCTCTGTTACACGATGTAACCGAAATCCAAAGTGCCGAACATGAGCCGTACTATTTTCGCAAGAACAACCCGTATGAAAGAAATTATAATTTTTGCTCATATCATTTCTTTTTCCTTGCATGCACTTATTACTGAATCGCTGTGCTTTCCGTTTAACTGTGTTAGCGAATTATCAAACTGTAGGATTCTGGTAATGCAATTGATAAGAGACGGAATGTTGCGCAAAAAAGGAAATGGTTGAGATGGAGAGGAATTAGACACAAATTATACTTCTAGTATTATGAAATGAATTGTGAAACGATCAAGAGCTTAAAGCAATGAGTATTCTGAGTATTAAAAAAATTTACCATTATTTACTTGTGCTTGAATTGGGAGGAAATGATAGCCATCAAAACATGCTAACATGTAGAGAAAAAAGACAACAAGGGTATTAAACATTAAAAAAAAATTTACGTGTTCCTTTTTTCGAATGTTGCATATTGTTATATAAAAGCAGGAAATTGCGTGAGAAATTAAATTCATGGAACATGAGCATGTAAGGTTGTTGGTATTGTACTAATTAATTGTTTGCTTAAAGGAGTATTCTACATGTTAACCGCTACTGACTTGAACTTAACTTTCGCACCAGAAAGTGTTTTCATTAAGACAACTACAGGGTGTTCCGTTTTAACCTGCAAAACTTCGATTTTCGCAACAATCAGTCCTACATGCATATTTCCGATTGCAAAAATTTTCAAGATCAGTTGCAGATTTAAGATATTGAAAGTTTGAAGCAAAAATAAAAATGAGTCAAAAAACACAAAATTTAACTTTCTATACGGGCCCCAGGTCTCCTAACTTATATTTGGGGAAATATACTCCATTCAAAAATATTACTAGCTTTTGTTGTTAATCAACGTATTTAAAAATCCTTTTACCACTTACATTCATTACTTCTTTAGGTTTTCGAAAAGACTTCTTAAAACTTGAACTATGCGCCAGTAATTTAGACTGAAAAATTCAAAACTAAACATAATTGTAATTATTTTTCACTGTTTGAGAAGAAATCAGATAAAAGTATCTCTACGTAAAATCTTAATTTTCTACTTTTTTTTTGTCGCTGAACGATCTAAGATCTAAGTAAAGGTTAACGTTTTTCTGATACAGTTGAACTCACTTAATACGTTCACATTTAATACGAAATCACGGCTTAAATGAACATTTTGTTCAATAAGTTTAGTTTTTTATCTAATTATATTAAAGATTTCACGTACAATATGTACATTAAATTGACAGTATTGGCTAAGACGAGCAAACATTTCTGACATCTTTATTTAAAATGTTCGTGTTTGAATACTGTAATGGGGTCGTTTCCAAAATTTTAAAAGTATTTTTTCTGAAAGAGCATGCTTAAAAACATAGGATCTGACCATTTTTTGATAAATGTGTTTACATTTAATATTTTTAAAAAATTACTAAATCGGAGCGCTTTCATTGTTTACGGTTTCTGCCGATGACATCGCAAATGATAAAATGCCATTCAGTGTTGCCATTCACAGTGCGAAATATTTAATTCGCATCTTTACTCACGTGTTTTGGCAACGGTATGGTTCATAGCAAGCGTAGAGTGCAATATTAAATTCGCTGCTTGATTATCATAACGTGGAAACGCAGTAGAAAGATGCGGCAAAGTGCATCATTTGTGACGTCATCAAGCATTGTTTTAAAAATCGGACGTTTTAAAAAAATAATTTAAAAAAAAACTGCTGGGAAAATGAAAGTATTTTCTCGGTCCATTTTATTTTTTTTTTTTTGCTCATTCTATCCATTTCAATGACTAAAAGTAGTACTTTTGGCTGAAGGAAACCACTCCATTTTCTTTTTTAGAAATTATTCATCATTTTGTTAGTTAGTAAAAGTAGAAGTGCCATTGTGTATCGCGAAGAAAATATTAAATATTTCGCATGGAAAATAAAGCCCACACGTTTGCTTACCAGCGGACAGTTCAATTTACTGGGAGATTACGAATTATTTCGCGATTGTCGATTATCATCTTCCTTTTTGAATATTTTCCAAAAACATTCATTTATGGGTCATTCTTCAAAAAGTAACTTTTCTGTCACAAGCCTTTTACAGTAAAACGTTAAGGAACAATTCATTTAACAATGATTTTTAATTTCATCAAAAACATATCTATTTAAATCTGCCAACATTTTTTAGTAATAATTTTTATTTTAGTATATTTTTGGTTCACAACATGTGAATTCTCACCTCCGTGGCATGTCACGCACCTTGTGTAACTGTTTATGTTGCTTAAAAACTTGTTTAATTAAAAGTATATACTTATTCATTTATTATTCCTTTCACAAGTGTCTCAAATACTAATTGTTTTATTTAATATTTTAATATTGTGTTTTAGTTCGTTTTAGAAGGACAAGGAGTCCTGTCACACAATACATTCTCACCTCCGTTACCTAAACACAAAATGCCATTCCTCATTAACACGTGGCAGTAATGACATCAACTTTTATTTTCCATGATACCCTTTGTTTATTTTCAGCCATAGTTGAAGTTGTGAGATTTTTGTCGAAAAACAAGAAGATCGAGTTTGCTTTAAAAACTTAGTTTTGTTATTCTAACTTTTCACCTCCGTGAATTTGAATTTCAGGGATGTAAATTAATGTAAAAAAGAAATGAACATGTTTTCATATACTTAACATGTGCCGATTGTAGCAACGAAAAAAATTTTTCCCATGAAAAATGTTTCTATTAGGCCATTATTAATGGAAATATCCTCACCTCCGTGACAAACCTTATCAACGTCACTATTTCTGAGGTGAAAATAATTGATGAAAGGGAAATACATCAAAAAAAGGCATTCTACCAAAGTTATAAATTGGCAGTTTATCATCAAATTTAGTAAATACTATTTTTTAATACGTTTGAAATTACTAATTACTTTAATTTAGAGAACTGAATATTAGATTCCCACTAATCATTAAAGTAACTGATTGCTTGCACAATTAACAAAATTACTAGATTGATATTAAATTGGCCTCGATTTTTAAATATTAAAAGTTTTTTCTTTCTTTTTTTCCGTGAATAATGCATTTTTTAATTTTTTCATTTATGAACAAAATATTTGAAACTTAGCTGGGCCATTGTTTATGGTTACTTCTAGTAAGTAACACTTTCATGTAAGAATAAAAAAAAGGAAACAAAAAATTTCGAAATTGGAAAATATTTGCGTTCAAAAGTTACGTTTTCTGGAGAATGACCCTTATAAGAAAAGAGTGACTTTTCCTGAATGTACTAATGGTTAGATTACAATGTGTTTGTTGGTAGAAATATTTTTTAAATGTAGATAAGCATGTCTTCGTTTTTTCAGTGTCACTCATTCACGACTGATTTTTGATACTTCGTATTAACCGAGTTCAACTGAATTTATAAAACGTTTCAAAATTTTGATCTAATAAATGGTTTTCCATTCATAACACATTCGACATTCGAACAGTTTTGAATAAATGTATTAATTAAATGTTCACGAAAAAAGTAAAGAATAAAAAAATGAAAGAAAGTTCTAACGCTTCCGTTAATGCAAACGAACATCCGGAAATTTAGACGCACTTAGTTTTATGGGCATGCCTGACTGGTTTCATCGCTGTCCACTGTTTTTTGATCGTTCCAAACTTTCTCAGATGTTCTGATATCACTACATGTGCCTAAAGGTCAGCCAAACAACGATGGGTATCGGAGAAATAATCTGTGACGTATTTCCAAGTTGTGTAAAAACATGAGCGCACCAGACGGCTTGTTAGAAATTTCAGAACCAGCTGTTACCTTGGAATTCTCGGTTGCGATTTCGACGGATTTCCCTTGTTTTGAGTGAGCTCGTCGCTCAGTGTGTCGAATTATGATTGTTGTGGATTTTTTCTCAACAATTTGAGCTAAAAGTAAGTCATTTTCGAAGTTTTTTCATTCGATTTTATATTTCTGTAATTAAATGCCGTTAACTTTTAACTGGTGAAGTGATTTCTTTTCGAACATAGTTGTTGTGGTGCAATGCATGTAACTTAAACTTACTTGAACTATTTTGTGCACTGCATAAAATGCAGAAGTGCTCACCATGGGGGGGGGGGGAGGCGTCATGGGCGCAGACTGCGCCATTGAAATTTTTAGGCGGGTGTTTTGAGGGTATTTTTCTCATTTGGCGGGGGGGGGCTCTTGATTTTGAAGGATGTTTACGATCTTTAGGGGGTGCGCCCTTGCTCTTAGGTGGGGGCACCCCTGTTAAATGTAACAAATTTAAGCTGGAAATTGCAGTGATTTTCGCGTTATTTATTTTTTATATGCAAGTGAAACCAGGTCCGTCAATTTTTTTTCTCCATGTGTGGGGGCAGCAAGTGTGCCTGTTTGTAAAAGCTTAGGAAATTTTTCAAAGCCAGAGGCAGCTATTGAACCCCCTAGTGGACCTGATTGAAACAGTACCGTAAGTAAAATACATATTCGTCTAAATAGTGTTGTAGTTTGAGAGGAAAGAGGGGGGACGGGACGCGGGAGTGCGCGATCTCTTTCTTTCTTTTTTTTTTTTTTTTTGTAGAAATAAGGGAAATGTAATGTAAATTGTAAAAAGAACTGCAGTGGTTCTGAAATTAACAAGCCTATGTTATGTAAATTGGTTAGTCACTTTTTCTTTTGACGAGTTCCCCCAAACAATACTGTCTGGCTACAGCACCAGGGGTGGATACAAGGGGAGGCTCATGGCAGACATGATCCTCCCCCCCTTAAACCGTCGAGAATATTATCTTCTCCCATTGCGTTCAAACACTTTATGAACAAAATATGAATAATTTCACTATTTTTTTTTCAATTTATTAATTATGTATTTTAAAGTAAGTATTTGAAATACTATTTCTTTTCATTGCTTATGAACTTAATTAGCAACGTTTAAGCCCTATTTGGTGCCTTATTCCTACCCGATGTAGTGCGTTCTACAGTCTCCCAAGGACCAAAGCAGTTTCAGAAATTTTTCGTACCCAAAATCATGGGTTCGTTCATAGGGGAGGAGGATCTTTCTTCAGCATGACCCTCCCCCCCCCCAAATGATATCCTGTCTACGCCCCTGTACAGCGCTGTGTATGCGATGTAAATTGGTTTCAAGCCACCTCTTCTTTTGGCGAGTTACCCCAAACATATTGTTCCAACAAAACTGCGTACAAAACCATGTGTGCAAACATTACAAAGCGCTTGAAAGCCAAAATTCGATTATTTCAAGATGTAAGACCAGGCTACTCACGAGTTAACAATTAACCAGCATATAAGGCATTTAGAGCTAAAGTGGATGAAGTCCAACTTAACTTCATCCAGTTCTGGTGTGAACGCCTCATTTATGAACGTAACATTTCGTTGCTAAGATCTCCTACTTTACAGCTAAAGTGGATCGAGTCGAAATGGACCTGATCCACTTTCGCTCTGAATGCCTCATATACCAATACAAATGAATACGACGGTAAATTTTGCATAGTTGGTCTATAAATAAAAATTAATGTTCAAAAAATTGAAGTAAGGTTAATAGTAAATATATGTTAATTGAAAGTGCGATGAGCAGGAACTGATTTACGGAAGGACATATGGGAATGTGTTTGGAAATTTAAAACTTCAAGTTGATAAAACGTTTTCCCTACATCCCCACACTGCCACAAAAGAGTTATCTAAATAAAAAAGTTTTTAGGTACCCCGCACAAGGCCTAAAGTTCATAATTTTCTTCAAAAGATGTATATATTTATTATACAATGGAAGATAAATTTTAGAAATTATAAAGCTGAAAAATATAAACAATAAAGTTGGCAATTTGCATTAAGCAGAAGTTTTTGCTCTCTTGCAATAATCTGTGTCTCCCACATAGTACTCAAAAATATGTATTTTTTTCAAGTTAAAGATAAAATTTTCATTTTAAATTCATTTTTTATTCTTCATTTACAAATAATGATTAGGGAATCTGCTGGCCAATAATTTTTGAACTCTATTCTTACTGACACTTAAACCGGGGTCATTCCATACAGATTCAACGGATGAGTGCGCTCGATCATTTTTAATTTTTTTTGAAACTCATATCCCGAAAAGATGCATATGAATGATGTTTAAAACCACTTTTATTTTTTCTCTAATCTTAACCCTTGATTTTTTAGAGGTCATCAAAAGTCATTTTCGTAGTCAAAAATGGGACTTTTAGACCTTTGCAGATATTTGAGTGATAATTGAGAGATATTTGAGTGAGTACCCGCTGTAAGTGTCATTACCCACCTTTCCCCTAATAAATATGCTTAAGGGAGTTTCAGTAATGTAAAAGATACTTCAGAACTCTCTTAGTAAATAATTTAGGAACTGAGTTAGAGGTGGGCAATGTCGTTCCTTTTAATGATCGGGAATCGTTCATTCAACTCGTTCATTTGAACAACTTCGTTTATTTCAAAAAGTTGCACGTAATCTCTCCGCACGACATACTCACATATATTCGAAATTTTTCTTTAGATCAGTAATATTCTTTGAAGGAAAAAACCAAAATAATCTAAAAGAAGAAAATATTCCTATGAAAAATGAATCAAAAAACATTATTCAGGTTAGGTGTATAAAGCAATTATAGCTCATTTTGTAAGATACTTCTCAGTTGCCGAATGGTAAGAAATGTTCTCCAATCCTAAATTCGCAGATTCCATTTCAGCATGTCACAAAATTTAGTTTTTAAATTTTATTATATAAAAATAAATAAACCGTTTGTGACGTCAGAAAATTTGTAAAATTGAACGGGAAAAAGTGCACTAATTCTAAATAGAAATATCATATCTAAAAGTTTAGTATCGTCACAGGTGAAAAGAAACAAAAAATAATTTTGAAGGCGTATTTTAGGTTGCATTAAAAAGAAAGGAAATCACGAAATAAAAAAGAGAGAGAAGTACATTAAAAAAAATGAAACAGGAGATTATATAAAACACGAGAATAAAGAAATGTTTATTAAAACTGCTAGCTGCATCGCCCATCTTTGAACGGTGCACCTCGAAAATAAAAGTTATGTCAAGTGACGCGTGTTCAACAATTAGGCTTGAAAAAGAAAGAAAAGAAACAGTGAAATTTTGCTGTAGATTGAGGAATAACAGAATTTTTTAAAAAATACCAAACATATTTTTCACAATGAACTTAAAAGAACAAAATAACATTTCTGGATCAGAAAGGACAATGTTTTATTCCTGTAGTTTTCAATTATTCCAAGAAAAATGACTCCGCAAACGAGGAAAAGTATGGCTCAAGTCAGGTAGAGAATTTCTTATTACCTAACTTTCTGTCATAAATTTGAGTGTTTTTGCTCAAAATTTTCTGTCATAAATTTGAGTTTCATTTTTGTGTTGTTTGAGGCATGTTTTTCTGGGAAAGTTTAGTTTGAAATGACTTGAGCCGCACTTTTCCTCGTTTGCAGAGTCATTTTCTTGGAATAATTGAAAACTGCAGGAATACTTGTATTCTCCTTTCTGACTCAGGTAAGTTATTTTGTTCTTTTGAGTGCATTATGAAAAGTGCTTAGTATTTTTTAAAAAAATTCTGGTATTTTATTTTTTTTAGTCTAAATGTATTTCAGAAATACATTTAGTACATCACGAAATTTCACCTCTTTTTTTTTCATTTAAATGCTTCATACTAAATGGGAAAAAAACTACATACGTGTCTAAAACTTTAAGCATTTGGCACAAAAATTTAGTCCTTGTTCCCCATTTAGTATATGTTTGCTTACCACATGAATTTTCTGCAAGAATTATTTTTTTATCATTTCCTGTTATAAATTATATAAAAACAGTCAGCCTTTTTCAGGACACCTTGTATATAAACTACCATAGTAGGATTGCCAACATGTGTTAAAAGTAAGGGTTCTGGAAGGGGGGGGTTAACCTCAAACAATCTCCATCATATGATGTGAGTTTTCTGTTAGAAAATACCTAAATAATCGGAACAATTACCACGAACGCTTAATGTTAAAATATAAATTAGGGCAAAAGCAACATTTCATGTGACAGGAAAATATTTTTCTTGAAAAGTAATCGCGAAACCTGGCTCGTTTTGGTACATTGTGGACCAGTGCCATAGTGTACGTAAAAATATCGGCATGGTTTCTAGATTACATGTCTTGAAAATCTCCCTCTTCGTTTGGGAAACTTCCGAATTTTGATTAATTCTCCCGAACTCCCTGACGTAGAAAATATATTCCGAACTCGTATCGAAACAAAGAAATTCCCTTAAAAGGGGATTTTTCAAGGATGATTCAAAGAAAAATACCTACAGTAAAATGATCGCGATCGTTGATACGAAACCTTTTCATAAACAAGTATGGAAATTGTATCTGCGAAGTCATTTTCGAAACATATTTATTTCATTTTAAACCCTGTTATTAAAAAAATTCTCAAAAAATGCGGTAAACTTTTCATATTTTTCTCTGAACTTCCCAACTTTTTACCTGTTGAAAGAATGTATATTACCTCTTATAAGAGAAAACAAACTTAAGCTCATTTTAACAATTTCTTTTTAATTCAAAAATTGTAATTTTAACGTCAAAAAAGTAATCAACGAAATAATAGTCATTTCAGTTTCTGAATTTCGGGTCCTATGCAGGCTCAGTTTAAAAAATCACGAACTATATTTTAAAAATGCCTGAAACGCTTAAATTTTGCACACTAAATTTATTCATGTGAAATCTTTCATTTTACGCATAAGTAAAGTTAGTGAGACTTTGCATGAATATATGTGCTTATATGAATAGTAATAGCAGTCAATTTCTGAATTTCGAGTCTTATGAAGGCTTAATTTAAAAAAACCCTAATTATGTTTTAAAAATTCCTTTAACACTTAATTTTTTGATGTTAAATTTATTAATGTGAAGTCCGCCTAATTTTGTCACAAGTTTCCCTAATTTTAATCTTTCAACGTAGTCAGCTATCCGATTACCTGTTTTTTCTGTGTATACTTGTTAATTGTTTCTGTAGTGAAAATGTGTTTCGCTGATCGACTTTTTCCTTTCAGGTAGGTAAACAATGGGACTAAAGAAGTTAAACTCAGTGAAGCAGCTGTCGTTGTATTTCGCATTAGTCTGTTCGTTGTTATCAATATTTCCAACAAGTTGTCTGAACTATGAACTAAATCGTTACAGAATACTAAAAGACTCATCACATAATTCAACAGACTTGAACTCGACAAACAATAACAGGGATGTTGCAAACCATGCTTTTAGCGAATCCTTAAATACGACACACAGTAAATTATTGGGAAAATACGATGACTCTAAGAGTAGAAGTTTTGAAAAGGGTTCCTTTTACTTAGCTTCCAACAAGAAGGTTAGAGAAAATAATACTTCAGCTCATTTGTTTGTAAAAAATAAAACTCTACCCGGAGATGCTATCAGTAGAACACTGAACTTCAAAATGACAAGTAAAGCATGCCACAATTGCACAAAAGCAATTAATCATCTGGATATTGGTTCTGAAAAGCATGACAGTTACAGTCACAGGCAATCTAGTCTTGAAAATTCTTTACCGGATACTTCGTCTAAAAATGAAACAGTCAATAATGTCACGGGAGGAATTACAGGTACAGAACGTAGTTCACTGCCATCGAACAGTTTTGAAAATGGCGACGAGAATGAACGCGACGAGGACTTAGATTTTCAAGCAAGTTCGTTAGTTCTGCGTTCTGCGTCATTGCCAGAGCCTGCAGAAATTGCTCACAAATCGGAAGACAATAGTAGCGAAGTTAATGACAGAATCAGTAAAAAAGAACTAAAAGAAAGTGGCGTTGTTTCAAGGTCTAGGGTTCCACGTCTGCCTTTGCTACCAGTTACGAATAACAGTGGTTCCTTCAGTACCGCGAAAAAAAGCAATATTTCAAGAGAAGAACTGAAGCAACTTATTTCAAAGATGCGAGCGTCACGAGGTAAGTGCTATTAATCTTACACTGATCAAACGTATTGCGGACAGGAGCAATTTACATTCGGGAGAGGGGGGAATCATATCAGTTCTTAGATTTCTGCAAATTCCGTATTTAGATTTGAAATATGTGTTAAAACCTACTGTTCTGGGTGTTGACCTCCAACTTGACCTCCTTGCCCACTGCGCTCCTGCATAGGAGTACTATCTAGCTGTTGGAGGGGTCTCGGTAGCATATAGGCAGCCTTTACTTAGCTAGATACCATGTAAAAATGTAGAGACTGTTTACCACGTAAAAATGTCAGCCATATCCTTTATAGCTATTAACACCCTACGCTTTTTTCGTTTTCATTCTGATGCTGCAAAATTATTAATGACAGTCTTAAAAACGTGTTCAGTGTGTTGTGCTCATAATGATTGATAATGAATTTCCATGATTAATTGTCTAACTTGATGCAGTTAGAATACATAGGGTGTCTATAGAAGCATAGTTATCAAAATCATTTCCACCAACTCTCCCCACTCCCCCCCCCCCGAAAAACAATACTTTATGTAGTATATATTTGATTCTTATTTTCTACTTTGTGTTTGCGTAGAGTGTTCTATATTTATTCACTTTCTATATATATTTTTAGGACTGCTGTCTAGTTTTCATTACTTTACAACATTATTTTGGGCTGAGGTAGTAAAAACTTATTTAAAAATCTATAAAATAAGAAAAAGGATTATCAAATTATTGATATTGATTTTACTAGCAATAACGAACGACTTGGGGTTTGTGAATGCGAACAAAAATATTATCCTTGGTTGAGTGAGATCATTCTTTACATGATAACCATGATGTATTAGAGATTTTGAATGGCAATACAAATGTGTCTAGTTATATGTTATAGGATGAGTCTAAACTCTTGGGTAAAATTTTAAGGGGTGTTAGTCAGACGGGAGGATAAGAAGCAAGAATCATAAGGAACATATGACCGCAAACGCAATGATGACGTGTTAAATTCACATTTTGCAAATCAAGTCACAAATGTATTAGACAAAGAACTATTTTACTCAACATTTTAGTTTTTAAGAAAGATTTAGAATATTTGTAGAAAGCAACTGCTTGTAGTAGTTTTAATACACGTGTCGTAACAAAGACGCAGCGATCGATGAAAATTGGCAAAATGGCTCGTTATTTCGACAGTCGGTGCGTTGTCATTGCGACGTATTACAAATGCAGGTCGTAAATTTAAACAACCGCTTCAAACCTTTTTTAAAAACTAAAGTGTCGTGTAAAATTGCTTTTGTGTGATAAATTTGTGACTTGTTTTACATCCATATGTTTCTGACTTTGTATATGCATGTAGTGCATCAGCATTGTGTTTGCAACCTTATGTTCCAATGATTCTTGCTTCTTACCTTCCCCTCTAACACCAAGTTTTGTCCAAGAGTTTAGACTCGCCCTGTCATACAGTCGACGTTCGTTATAACGAATCTTTCAATCCTCACGAAATCGGTCGCAATGTGCAAAATGCAGCTTCATGTTCAGAAATGCCGGAAGATCTTTTACAGGTTATGTTTCATTTTAAAAGAGAAACAAGAAACTAACAAAATAATAAATAATTGCTAATGCCAAATCATTAATAAAACCATAAAAGACACACACCTTTGAAACAATACATTTATCTCGACACAATACATTGGAAATTGCTGGCATAAATCAGTTATTTTTTAATTTAGAGATCATGGTTTTCTTCTGCTGGGTGAGTCCCCCCCCCCCCTCAAATACTTAGTTTTCACTTTTTTAAAGATACTATTGAAGAAGTTTCCCTCTTTGTTGACTTTTTCTCAAAAAATTCTATCTTTTGTACACGTTTCTCTTCAATTCTTTGACCCTTCCATCAAGTTGAAACATTTTACAGTCGGAAACTTGAAAATATTAAACATCAGTTTTCGAATATGTAGTCTTGAAAGTTACGAATAAGTTGAAGCTTAATTTTGAATGTCATCTTGGAATGAATGAAATTTGGGTTTCTAATGGGGACCCTTACGTTCATTAGAACATACATTTAGATGTTCTAATTAACGTAAAAATTGCACTACATCTGTGGAGCAACAAACGGGACTTCATGAATAGAACACTATAACGGAAAGATCGTAGTAAGAGCATTTCGTTCTAAACAGCGTTGCCCCTATCTGTCTATCTATATCTTCCTTTTTTTATGTCTATCTACACCTATATGACCAAAAGGACTTTCAAAAATTCACATTTTTAAGGATTTTTCAAGGAATAAGAGACTAATTGCTTTATAACTTTTTTCGCATAACATTTTTGTTTTCCTCAGTTTGTTACTGATCCTCAAAACGCAAAGATGTATAACGTTTATTAGAAAATAACAGCTGGAGCATACCTTTTATGTTATAAAAGTTACAAAGAAATTGGTCTCTTATTTCTTGAGAAATCCTTAAAAATGTGAAATTTTGAAAGTGTCCCAATACTTTTGGTCATATAGTGTATCGGCTGGCTTCTGGTGCTCCCCGGATCCCTATAGGAACTGTTCTTGACCACTTAAAAAAAAATGATTCAAGACGCCGAGGATTCAGATACAATCTGGGTCGGTGGTGCTCTTTGCCCACATAACTGACCACCCCAAAAGCCGCTGAACAGATACAGAGCTGATAAAACATCTGTAATGAGGGGTGAAAGGTGAGGATTCAGAACCCAGGCCACACCACGGGGAGGCTCCTACCATTACGGTCCTGCAGTCAGATGAGATTCAACTTCTTCCCATACTATGGTCTAGACTGATGTTAGATTATCTCTCTCTTTCTGAATTTTCTCAGTGTAGACAAGATTCGTCACACGTCCTCTGAAAGAAAAAGGAAGTTTTTTAACTTCAAAAAAAAAATAATAATAATAATAAAATTTCTGATGACTATCACTGCTAAATTTGGAGTCCTATACTGGCCTAATTAAATAACTCCTTAATTATATTTTAAAAGTTTTTCTCGCACTCACATTTTTGTCTTTAAATTTATTTATGCGAAGTCTCCCTAACATTACCCATTAATCAGCCTAATTATCAGCTTCTAATGTTGGTAGCTATGGTAAGTAAAGTGTGTCTACAGACTTGGCACGGGGGGGGGGATAAATCTCGGTAACGAACATTTTTAAATGTCGTCTGCGATAAGTAAAATTAGTTTAAAGGTCAGTCGTTGAATAATGGGGATTGTTACCACAAATGATGTAGGGATGTGTCGTTCATGAACGAACGGGTCAAAAAGAACGAATCCTTAAAATGAATGGAACCGTTCGTTCACTTAAAAATCGAATGACCGTTCTTTTGAACGGTGAGCAATTTGGAACATTGCGATTTTATCACAAGTGCATCAATCCATTTTTTCTTTTTTTTTAATTACATTCATCTTCATATTTTCAACTCTCAATCCATCTCGAATTTCCTTTTTCTTAGTGCAGTACTTTTTTTTAAATTTCGAACCTTCTTACTTTCGGCTTTATTCATCAACTAGCGGTACCTGCACTGCTTTGCCCGTAGTAGAAAATTAAAAGGTCATTTGGTTCACCTGTATACTTACAAATAATGGATGATGTATCTCTCGCCAATTTGCTATGTTCATTTGCTCACCCATGGTCGCATATGGTAGTTTGCTCATCCACGTCATAGTAATTTGCTAGTCCACGTTATGATAATTTGCTCGGTAAAATCTTCTCAAAATTGGAATAGAAAAGAACAAAATCGAATTTTCAAAAAATCGCTTCGATTCGCTCACCTCTATGCTACGAACTAATTTTGTGCCAAATTTCATGAAAATCGGCAGAACAGTCTAGGCACTGTGCGCATAACAGACATCCAGACATTCAGACAGATCCAGAGAGACAGAGATACAGACTTTCAGCTTAATTATAAGTAAAGATTTTCTTTAACCGTTGCAGTTCATATGTAATTTTCAATATATCCATTATTAATGTTTGGTATAACTTGTTTGGGCTACTAACAAAATGTTTTGCTAAAATACTTCTCGTGCTTTCTGCCGCCAAAATTATTTCTAAAAATACCTTTTATCACTTTTCTGTCGATCCTTTTGTGTTCTATAACAGGCGTTCTCAAACTTTTTCGAATCGCTGCACCATTTGAAGAATTAGAATTTTCTCATGACACCCTCGTCAATTTCTATTATTTGAAGTACGTGTGTAAGTGCAAGGCTACCCTAAGACTCAAAACCTAAATATCTCGACCCCTTATGATTAAATTTCTACAGCTTTTGCATAGTCATTAGATGATTCATAGAAACTAAGTAAAAATAATACCAAATGAAAATTTAAGTTTTAATTATGTTTTTCAGCAGTTTTAGCAACAAAAAGCGATTTCGTCTCATTGCAAACATGGGCCATAATAAGGAAACTCTGGGCAAAGATAACTTCACACAAAATTGAAAACAAAAACGCCAAAAAGTTCTGTAAAACTAAAACGAAATGAAATAGTCTTTAATTATATTAAACCACATTTTTTGACGCCCAAAAAATACTAAAAACTCCATGCTTACTTCTATGGAAAGGAGAGAGATCAATTTAACACAACAGATAAATCGTTTTTTTTTTTTTTTTCCGAGCAATCACGATTGCTTTTGTTCTCATTTGACTGTTTTTGGCGTCCTATCATTTTATTTTTCCACCGCCACCCTCCGCACCATCACCGTCGACCGGCTCCTCACGATGCTGCTCCTATAGCGAAAACCGTCTCCAGGTTGCATCCATATCCTACACACACGCGCATACATACACAACTACACACACACGCACGCACACACAAACACATGCACTCACATACACCTACACACACAAACACATACACACACGCATACATACAGACACCTACACATACACACAACTACCCATACATTCATGCCTGCACACAGACACAAACACATATGCCTACACACACATACACATACCCCCACACACATACACATACCCCCACACACATACACATACCCCCCACACACATACACATACCCCCCACACACATACACATACCCCCTACATACGAACACACATACCACCCACACACATACCACCCACACACAAACACACACGCCTACATACACACTTATGATTGCGAAAAATATAATTTGAATACAAGATGTCAAAATTCAAATTAATTTTTTTTTTCGTCACTCATACGCATAACGTGCATCTATGCGTAGCACATGCAGCCAGGGTCCGATTAACTAAAAGTGAGGCCCAAAGCCCACAATAATTTGGAGGCCCCCTGAAGGCTATTTATTTTAAAAATGTGTGTATTTTTTATATAGTTGTAATGTTATGCATAATTCTTTAAGTAATTTGGGGCCCCTTAGTAAGAGGGGGCCCCAGGCATAGGCCTAGTAGGCCTGTGCGGTAATCAGGCCCTGCATGCAGCACATGATCATATCCAACATCCGGTATTCCGGTGTCATATTATAAAGACACCGGAGGCCTAAGGAAGCTAACCACAGCTCTAACGGCCAATAATCTATTTTCCTAGGTTATCATATCACAGGAAAAAAAACAACGGTACACAGCAAAATTTATCTTCGAATTTGCAGACTACATGAATTAGGCTAAAAGGACAACATGCAACTTCAGTATACTAGTAACCTACACTGAATCATGTTGAAGCAAAACTTACGGGAAAATAAGATGAGGTACTCTTTACATCAGTCTTTTGTAATAACTTTTGCTGGTTATTAAAAACTGTTCTTTCACAACGCTTTATCATCAGTTAGACTTTTTGACGACGATCAAGTCCCGATCTGGTGAATTTTTGGTATGCTACATCAAAAAACGGGCGGATGGCCTTATTGGTCTATACAGTCGACTCCCGCTTCAACGCGATCCGACCTACACGAAATGGCTATAACGCGAAATTTTCACGAGTAACGAATTTTAGAGCTAACGCGAATTTTTCGCCCACAACATGAATTTTTTAGAAGGAAGTACCAGCTTCGTTATTGGCTGCTGAATATTGATTTCGAAAACGTTATTACGTCCCTTTGAGCATCACTGACAGCCAAAGTTCCCTCGCCAAACTAGTCTAGTGCATCAAATAACCATAATGGCACCTTAGTGTCACCTTCATCTAAAGTTTGAAAATGTGAAGAAAAAGAAAGTTTCTGATAAAAAAAAAAAAAATTTAAAAGGGTAAGATTCTCGATACGCTTGAACAATTATAAAACGTCGAAGGTAGCGCGACAATAAGTATGAGTGAATCTTCCATATGTACAATTAAAAGTCAAAACAAGAAGATGTCCGTAAAAGTTTAGAACTTAGTTTCAATATTGAAGCTTGCAGAGTAGTCTAGCAAAGTAAAAATTATGACAAGAAGTTCCGTATAGAACTAGACGAGCCTACTTTCCCGTATACCCATACTACTTTCTAGTACCTGATCAATATTCTCAAAAATAGCTAAAATCGCAAATTTTTTCAAACATATTTTTTTTAATATTTTAAGCTGATTTCTAGGAATAAAATATTCCTTACTTTTCTTCAAAAAAACGAACAAATAAAATAGCAGCACCTTTTAAACAAAGCAGCTAATACACTTCTTTCCATTAAAAAAATTTTTTTAACAGCTTTCAAAACGAAAAAATAATAATAAGTTCATTAAAATAAATACATCATATAAAAAAAATCGTTTCTTTTTCCCCTGTTGCCGAAAATAATTTTTTAAACGAATTAATGCACTTACCAAAATAAAAAAAAAAACAATAAAATGTCAACTTAAAGAAATAATTTTCATTGTCAAAAAAAAAAAAAAAAATCGTCTGCGCATATTTTACGAGTTTATTCACCGAAAACTAAATACCTAAATTAAAACTTTAGCGTGAAAATAAAGACAAATCATATCAACAATAATTATTTCACAGTTAAAACCACAGCAGCGGAGTCGGAGTCGGAGTCAATCTCATTTTGGGATAAAAGAGTCGGAGTCAAATATCCAAGAATCGGAGTCAGTCATTTGTCCTCCGTGTATAAATGTTTGCCAAAGCTACGAAGTCAGAGTCGAAGTCGGGGAGTCGGAGTCCGATTAATTGTCGGGAACAGGAGTCAGTGTCAGGTCCCCCTAAATTCTCGGAGTCGGAGTCGGGAGTTGGTCGTCAAGAGCTATTTCCAACAAAGTTTGTTTGAAGTAAATCCGCCTTCAAGTACGGAATCTACATTGACTTTCAGTTTCCCCGTAGGCGCTAATGTTAAGGGATTTGAACTGTTCAAAATTGAACGGAAAATTGTTCAAATCAAAAAGATATCTTATATACAAGTTTTTTATCAAAAGCTTTTTCCTACAAAGTTTGTTTAAAGCAAATTCGCCTCACAGTTCGGAATTGCTTTGAATTTCCCCGTAGGCGCTAATGTTAAGTTTTTTTGAACTGTTTAAAATTGAACAAAAAATAGTTCAAATCAAAAAGTGAAATATGGGAATGAGGTGTCCTCGCCGAGATCTTTCGAACAAAAAAAAGTTTGTTCGAATCGGACTATTCATTCAAAAGTTATTAGGGGGGGACAGACAGACAGACCGACAGACAGACAGACAGACAGACCGACAGACAGACAGACAGACAGACCGACAGACATTTTTCCCCATCTCAATACCCTACTTTCCAATTTTTAATTTTTCAATATTCATTTAATTATTTTATTTATTTTTGACTTTTTTTTGTTTTTCACGATATTTTTAAGATGCATTAAGCCTTCTTTCATGCTTTTTTCTTCTTTTTCTGACTTTTACTGGGAAAGTAGGCTAAAAAACGCGCGCTCTTGCGTTGTGGATCAATAAACAGATCAGGTAGAGGAGATGTAGCCACAAATTGAAACGTTTTAAATAAAAGGTGAAGCGTATTTAAAAATGTATTAGATAAGAATAACGATCTGATCTTGGAGCATAAATCATCACTGGTATCCTCATTTTTTAACTCGTAAATATTGCTACTATATCTACTGTACAGTACGATTTTGTGCATCATTTTAATTTTACTACATGCAGTGCGTACCGTATTGTTTTATTTTATATCTTTAATTCTCATTGTTCATTCATTTTGTGCATCTTAAGTATTTCAAGTTGAATAACAGTTTTTTATTTTTTTAATACAGTGAAAGTTCAGTTCTTTATGGAAGAAACTGTATTGGTTAAGGAATGCTTTAGAGCAGTTTGAGGGATGTTTATAAGTGCCTAAAAGTATTTGGTATGCTTCAAAAAATTTGTATGCATATATTTTTCCACAACGCGAAATTTCAACTTACGCGAGGAGTCTTGGAACGCATCCCTCGCGTAAGTCGGGACTCGACTGTATAGCCTTATTTGGAAAACCTAACTTTCATACATACATTGATAACATAGACACTCCGAGGCATCCCTCCCGTCTACCTCGGCACCCAGTTTGAGAACCCCTGGTCTATAGCATCCCTATCAACTACCACTTATTGAGCAATCACGATTGCTTATTGCTTTCATTTGACCGTTTTTGGCGTGCTATCATTTTATTTCCCACCGCCGCCATCCTCTGCCAGCACCACCCGTTGGCCGGCCTCACAATACTGCTCCTCTAGCGAAAACCGTCCCCAGGTTGCGTCCTTATCCTACACACACACGCATACATACACGCACCTACATACACACAAACACATACACACATACACAAAAACCACCATACATACACAAACACATACACACACGCATGCATACAGACACATACACACAACTACCCACACATTCATGCCTACGCACAGACACAAACACATAAGCTTACACACACATACACATACCCCGCCCCCACGCACACAAACACTCATACACACAACTACCCACACACTCATGCCTGCACACAAACACACATGCCTACACACATACACATACCCCCACACACAAACACACACGCCTACAAACACATACACACACATACACACCACCATACACACACACATACACCAACACACCCCATACATACAGACACCTATACATACACACAACTACCCACACACTCATGCCTGCACACAGACACAAACACACGTGCCTACACACACATACACATACCCCCCCCCACACACAACCACACACAATTACAAACACACACACTCGTGATTGCGAAAAACATAATTTGAATTCAAGATGACAAAATTCAAATTAATTTCTTTATTAATTTGGCATTATTTTTAACTTGTTTGGTGACATCCAAGTCTCTTATTTTACATTCAGTATCCAGAGATTTTCATTAAGGATTCGTACTGTCTAATTTTTTCCCATTTTGTAAAAAAATGTTGCGGTTCCCCCCCCCCCCCCCTGTTCTTATTGGTACTGTAGAATAATTTTGAAGCTCCCTAATATTTGAGTCTTTTTTTTTTTTTAAATTAAACTATCTGGTACTTTGGCTGAGCTACCGATATGTTTGTTGCTACTTTTTTCGTTATACATGTTCTATTGGTAATATTATGTGTATAATAGTGCTGTAGCTAGAAAAATTAAATAACTTAAAATGTTTGACATGCTGAAATGCAACCTTAGATTTTTGGAATGGAAAAGATATCTTACCGTTCGGCAACTGAGAGATATTTTACAAAATGAACTATAACTGCTTTATACATCTAAACCCAAGTAAAGTTTTTTTTAAATTCATTTTTCCTAAGCATATTTTCTTTTAGATAATTTTAGTTATTTTTCCTTCAAAGAATATTACTGATCTAATGAAACATTTCAAATGTACGTGAGTATTCGTGCAGAGAGATCCCCTGCAACTTTTTTTAAATGAACGAAGTCGTTCAAATGAAGGACTTGAATGAACGGATGAAAAGAATGAACGATCCTGTGATGGACGGATCATTAAAAAGAACGACATTGCCCACCTCTAAAATGATGTAAGTTTGTAACCGTATCTGTAAAATAATAACATTTCATCTCAAAAGTCAGCTATTTCTTTTTTTTTTAACGATGAAAGGCAATTGAAAAGTACGTTGAAATAGTTTATCACTTTTTTTTTATTCTTATCGTTCCATTGAAAACATTAACATATTCATGATTTTTGTTCCAATTTGATAAAAATGACTTAAAACTAATGATAGATAAATGGAGTAAATATTAAATGGAAATCTCGTTTTAATCCTGCGCATTCATTTTTTTTCGCCTGTTTTTACAGCCTTGTTGTTTCGTCCTGGTGACCCAAATCGATAAAAATAATTCTGTATACTGAATTTTCAACAGTGTTCATTGCTGTTTTTTTATTGAGCAATCAAGATCGCGTATTGAGTTTACCTACTAAGACAAAATCCAGTCATTGATTGGTAGAGAGTTTGTCACATGATCCATTATTATTTGTTTTGCTATTGGTAAGTAATGATTTATATTTTTATGAAGGGAGTGTCTGCTTGTGAGAAGTGATAGATATGGTAAATATGGATGCTGATTCTGTAAACTAACGAACTCAGGAACTTCTTACACCAAATACATTTAAAATAAATTCACTTACAAAGGGACGGTATGACTTTGTTTTTCTAGAAAAAAAATAATAATGATAATTGAACATGGTTCTTATGAGCTACTCAAAGTTGATCAAATGCACATTTCGACTTTGCGTCTCATTTAACTCGAATAATATCCGGGCTAGAGCCAGGGCCGGATTAAGCCAGCGCGGGGCACGTAGCTAATGTTTCCAAGGGGCCCTAGTTTTTGCATGATATAGTTAACAATAGAGCTCTTCTTCATGGAGATGGTAGGTGCACTTATAACACGCATGAATACATAAATGTGGATATAATTTTACGGCTTTACGATGCTTAGGACCCTCTTATATTGCCCCTCGTCTTCCCGTTACTACGCGTTTTCAACTTTTAATTCCAAAAAGCAATGTTTGGACGATATAAAAAGAGGGGGGTCCGGGGGCTTCCCCCCGGAAAATTTTCGATATTTCAATACTAAAAACTCACTTCTAACGACTCCTGGTGATATTAGGAAGAGAAGATTCTGAGGTCATCATTTGGAGAAACTGAAGTCAAAGAACGCGATTGCATCCTATCTTAGGTAAGATCAAAGGAAAAAATTTGGGTTCACAGCGACTCTCCTCACTTAGTGTTTTAAAATTGAAGCCTTAAATAAAACTGTAGATTATCTTTAATGATGCTGCAGAGAGAGGAAAGAGGGGGGTTCAAGGAGGTCCCATTGGAAAATTTTCGAGTTTATTACGTATTATTAATCTATAAACACAATTTTAAGCAAAAATTCTCGAAATTATATACTCTGAAAGGGTAGTTTTTTTTTTTTTTTACCTTCTTTGGTGATTTTGGGGCTGAGTTCACGAAAGCCATCCCCTGGAAATTTTTCGAAAGTGAATTTCTGAAAACGTGATAGATTGAAGGCCATCGCGGGTTACGTTTCGGTATGGGATGGGGTTCAGACACTCTCCAAGGCAACCCGGAAATGGACCTTATTCACGGTTTGGCAACGGTCCCATCAGCTGTCCGTCTGCGGGTATTTTGACCAATTGGGCCGTGGTAGCCCGATCGGTAGAGTGTCGGGGCCGGAGGGTCCTGGGTTCGAACCTCGATGGTCGAAGACCCACCGTCGTCATTAAAGGGGACTGGGCGACGTTAAATATGCTCGTGGTCTCAATGTCCTCCAAGTGAAACGATACCTCTGGGGGGTGCTAGCACCAGGTAGCTATTAGCTCCTGGACTAGTTCTAAATTCTCATAAACTGTTCGATCCGGTGATGGTGCTGTCATCTGTCGGTATATAAAATAATGGAGGCAAGGCACTTAGTATGCAGTCCTCGACATAAATACAGTTGTAGTCAGTTGTGACTCTGAATAGGAATAGGATTTTGACCAATTACGTAGTGTCAGTAGTGCTAAAAAAACTCGTTTCATTTAAGGATTACTGGACTTCATGCGCATTATGAACATGTTTAGGGCTTAAAAAGACTTACGAATGCATGGAAAATGGCGAGAAACGGGGAAAATAAAAAGAGAATTCGAGTTTTCACCATGTTTCTGATAAGGAACCAAAGAGGCTTAAACCCATGAAAATACGATAATAAAGAGAGTATTTCGTATCTAATGAATCGTTCATCATTCTTTTACAACGTTTCTTAGTTAAAAACGTAAAAAACCTCCCATTTTTAAATAGAAAGAAGAGTTTATAAGCCACACAAAAGCAAGTGTTATTATACGCTGTAGTGCCGGATTTTCGTCTGCTACAGTTCCCACAATGCACTGCTGTGAGGGGTTTTTGCCCGCAGTGACGTCAGGTGAATACTGTCCATTTTTCGAAGTTGAAATCTAAAATGTACACTTTGGACCATCATTAACAATGTTGGAGGGGGAGAGGTACACTCCCATAGAAATTTTTCGAAAGTATAGTCCAAAATACGCACTTGTAGGCCACATTATCAGACGGCATTATAGGACGGGATCGAGCTCGGGATTACACCCGTGGAAATTTTTCGAAACTGAAGTTCCAGAAAGCAGTTTTAGCGGGTTTTCGATTATGTTAAACTATTTTCTTACTGAATTTTTCTGAATTTCGAGTTCGAATAAAAAAGTTTTTGGCTACCTATGGTGATGCAAAAGAAATGGGTTGGGTTCGGGGCATGGGCGACAGCTTTTTAGTTCCCTCCCACTCAGAGGAAAAAATTAAAAACAATGTTTAAAGTCTTTCTTCTACCCATAATTATTTTAGTTCATCAAAAAATAATATCTTCTAACCAATTTATTTATTTCGCTCAGCATAAGTGTGAAGTTTCAGAATCTTTTTCTTTTCTTCCATCATGATCTCTTAATTTTGCTCATTGTTGTTTACAGTGCCGTATCTACGGGCTTGTGTCGCGGGGAGGGATTTTTGAAGGTGACAAATTGACATGAAGTTAAGTAACAAAAGATGATTTAAAGGATGACTAATAATTACCTTTTCAGGACTCCAATTTCGAAATCTTTAAGAAGAAAGTCATTTTCAAACAATTTCTGGATAGTAATCCTTTCTCATCTCTTGTCTAACATCGCCAAAGAGAGCTTTGAAATATGGTTTTAGGATTTGTACTTTAAGAGTTTCAGAATCCTCCTTCTCCGGCTATCAACAAAAATTGCTTAAATTGTTCGACCCCAAATTCCGAAAAATTCCGGAGAAAGAAGCCCTTTAAACCATTTCGAATCCATAATTTCAAAAAAATTCCAAAGGAGAATACCCACCTTCCTTAAATTTCTTAAGTTACCTCAATATTGACTTCATTTTGAAAAAAAAAAGAAAAGAAAAAAAAATCTAGAGAAATCCCAATTTTCCGTTCTCCAAACATTGCCTAAAATTATAATTCTTAGGGCAGTTTTAAAACTTTTCTGACCGAACGGACCTTTTTTCCTTCCACTAAGAAAGATCAACTAAAATTGCGTTTTTTAAGACTTCAATTGAGAGAAATTTCTGGAAAGCAACCCAAGGAAAAAAAATTCGATTTTTAATTTACCTGAGTATTTAGAAAAGCTAGATCTAAATAAAAGGAGAAAGATAGAGATAAATTTAAACGGATTGAAGTGCGGAAAGTAGTTTTTTTTTCCAGGAATTTTTTTTTGTGGCGCGGGGCCCGTAGCATTTGCTACTTCTGCTCTATGGCTAATCCGGCCCTGGCTAAAGCGTACAAAATTCAAGCAAAAAGAAATACAAAAATCGAAAATTTTTACATATCGTCGTCTCAGAGCAACATCTTAGTGTTATTTCTGGGATTCGATATCTTACTGTTGCTCTAAGGCGACGATATATTGTACAAACACCACTTTTTTTTAATGATTTCCTTGGATGAAAAAAATAGGCATTTTTTATGACCGTTTTCTGGAAAATAAAAAAGTCGTAAAGAGGATTGTAGAAGAAATCTTGGAAAATCACAATTCGAAAACCTTGATGTGACTCGATACGTAACGAATTTGGGTTTTATAACTTTTTTGGTTTTTAATTTTATTCTGGAATGATGCCTTTAAATCCTCAGAATAGTTTATCTCTTTCATCAGCTGGCCTGATCTTCAGTGACGGCGATTCCGACAACTGCCAATTGGACAGCGACACTCCTGGTATCTGCCTGCCACTTTCCCACTGCCAATCTGCCATCGACGGTCTGCGCAGCCGGAAGTCGCAGCCTTCGATCTGCAGATGGGAGGAAGACATGCCGGTCGTCTGCTGCCCGGAAGTCGCGACCGCTTCGAATTCCAGGATGGAAGACGAGCAGGAATGGAATCCCAGGAAAATAGATGACGCTGGTGAGAAATCTTTGAAAGTTTCCTGCAAGAATTTCGTTTTAAACTAAACGAGCCTAAAAGGAAATATAGCATCAAATGACGCAAATTTGTTGAGAACTGCATACACGTGTTTCGGGGTTCCAAGGAACCCTTTTCACCATACAAACAAAGTGAGCTTATGGATGAAAAGATATCTGACAAAAGCCAATCTGACTAAATTTTGTCCGATGTCTTTCTGTTTTGCTACAATATCTGATAAGTTGAACAGCGGTAAAAATATATTTGATTTTCGGATTTGTTGATGCAGCCAAAACACAACGATAATCGGTTAAAAATGTGGTGATTGAGCCATTATTTCAAGTATAGAAACGCTAACGCACAATTTGGAGTGAAATCATGGAATACATTTTGGAAATACGAATGAGGGAATCTTTCGGTTATGATGAGTTTTGGCGGCATGAAACTGCGGCAAAGTAGCTGTAACATCGTTGCGATGAGTTTAGAAAACTCTTGGCTCCATTTCAAAAGTTGTCTGTGTTATTGCATTGTAGCAATGCGTGATAAAGAAATCAGAATAAATCGGTTTTGTCCAAAACATATGAAAACCACCAAAATGTGAATTGTATCTTTATTTTTTGGCCGAAAGCCGTGATAGCTATTTTTAAAATGACTGCTTAATTATGATTTTTGTTAAAGTATTGATTAAGTTGTGACGTTATTACAAAAATAACTTTTGAGAAATAATATAAATTATATGATGATAGCGTTCGAAATTACTGCTGGTCCACTCGTCCCAGACCAGTGAAACTTGCGTCGAACCACCACAAAAAAATAATCAGTGATCCGCGGGAGCATCAACAGTTGGCTATTTTTGATCACACTTTGTGTAGGAAAAATTCAAAAGCATTAGCCTTAACCAGACCGTTGGATGACTTTTTACAATTGCTTTGTTTTTTAAATAGCTTTGCATAATTTTAAATCACACATCGACATTTTACTCAATACTTATCATATTTGGAGGGGGGGGGGGTAGGAGAGAGAATTGCGCATTGAAACTAAGTAAAAATGATCAAATGATATCCTCAAATTTTAAGTAGCCTATCTTTAAGGGGCTGTTTAATGAAATTGGTTTTCAAACAGATGTACACAGACGATACGAGATTTAAATGTTTTATTGGCAAACTTTCCGAAACAAGAAATTTTATATTTGGAGATATTAAATATATTAAATCGTCATCAGTAGAAAAATGTTCTTCTCTTTGGTTATTTTTTTCGCATTGTTATTTAAATACTATAAGTGTTCGCATTGTTAGTTTGCCATTTCAAACTTGATTTGCAATCCAGTAATACTGCACCTTCAAGTACATGCGTCCCACGTATGACACTGTTAATTCGTTCTGTGTAAAATCGAAACGGTGTTATACGAGACTTTTTTGAAAATAACTTTTTAACTTATTTTTAAAATAACTAATCATGCACATAGAAAAAATCATGTTAATATGTATCGTGTTGTTTCGAAACCGTGTTTCGTGTTATACCGAAACCGTGATATACGAGACTTAGAAATAATGCGAATCAATGGATGTGTTGTATACCGTGTTATATCGAAACCAAGTTTCATAAAAACAAAGTAAAAACTTATTATAGTTACTATCAAACATTAACAGAATGTATTAAACAAAAATGAAATTCCATCTTTTTTAAAAATAACGTTCGAGTTATCTCAAAACCATGAAGAATTAAATTCAAGTTTTCTACCGTGTAATATCGAAACCGTGTTACAATAATTGCAATTTTCGGTACCGTGTTATATCGAATCCGTGTTGTACAAATACCGTATTACACGCGGGACGCCTGTATATATATATATATATATATATCTTCTATACTTATAATTAAAATTTAGTGTTTTATTTAATGTTAACTAGCTGAAAATTAAACAGTTATATTCAAAATAACTTCAAGTTAATATAATCATAAAGTGCAAATTATTTTAGATACAAACATTTAGTGTACATTTAAAGCGAACCAGTGATGTTGTCTGTTGACCAGTGCATATTCATGTTGACTGGTTTAAAGGACCAGTAAGATTTTTTACTGATTTCTAACTCTAAAATCGTATTACTGTATAAGGATATTATTGAATTTTATTTTATTTCTTTATTTAATTATTTGTTTTTTTTTTTTTGAGCAATCACGATTGCTTATTGCTTTTATTTGACTGTTTTTGGCGTTCCTATGATTTTATTTTCCCACCAGCACCCTCTGCAGCATCACCGTCGACCGGCTCCTCACGATGCTGCTCCTCTAGCGAAAGCCGTCTCCAGGTTGCGTCCATATCCTACACACACACGGATACATACACACACCTACATACACAACACGCACGCACACACGCACCCACACACATGCGCCTACACAAACACACACACGCATTCATACACACGCACGCTCGTGATTGCTAAAAACATAAATTGAATTCAAGATGCCAAAAATTCAAATTAATATTTTTTTTTTTTGTAAATTTAAGCATGAAACTTGAATTTAAATGACTTGTTATTTGGAAGTGCATAGGTGTAATTCAACTTTATTTTAATGGGATTGGTTACAATAATAAGTGGTGAATCATGCATTTTTATAACTTGAAATCTGCTTGTAGATTTAGAATGATTCATGTGCGCGTCTCTTGCAGAGTGTGGTACTCGTCCAATCTATGGCCTGAACAATGTTGCCCCTTCTGTGCCTCGAGTGAGACCAGTGTCCCGAATGGCACCAGTGCCCCGGGTGGTACCGAATTTCGATAAATCTCCAAACAAGTCGAGAAATGGCTATGTTGCTGGTGGTGTCGAATCCGAATTTGGAGCTTGGCCATGGATGGTAACTATTTCCTTTTCGTCTTCTATCACTGATTATTTGCCAATACCTTATCACATAAAAGCTACGAACCTAGCCTCAGCTAATTCCCTGAGAAGCCTGCGGCTAGAGCAGGGCGGGGAGTCTCGTTGAGTACTACATAAACGCTCCGTTATGGAGCTTCACAAAAAGTGGATGGAATAACATCCTGATGGCGCAGCTGGTGTGTGATGATTCAGTTGCAGCGTACCAGCAAGTCCAGATCTGAATGCTGGCATCCGATGAGCAAGCATTCTGTTATTGGTAACGAAGCAACTGCAACGTGCCAGCAGTTTCGGATCTAAAAGCAAGTATCTGTTGGGTAATCGGCTGGTAATAAGAAAGAAGCTGGAACGCGCCAGCAGCTTTAAACCCAAAAGCGGCATCTGCTGAGCATTCGGTTGGTAATAAGGACGCAGCAGGAACGTGCCAGCAACTTGTGGCCTTAAATCATTCACCAATTGATCATTCTGTTGGTAGTAAGAACGCAGCTAGAGCGTGTCAGCAGTTTCCAACCTTGAAACACAGACATCCGTTAAGCATTTTGTTGGTAGTAAGCACGTAGCTGGAGCGTACCAGCAGGTCCTGACGTTAAAGCAGGCATTCTATTTGCATCATATTGGCAATAATGACGCAGCTGGATCGTACTAGCTGGTTCTGACCTTAGTCAGCTGATGAGTATTCTATAAGATAAGTAATAACGGAACAGAAGTGTGCTAGCAAGTTCAGACCTTAAAGCAGGCTCCAGATGGGGATCAGTTTTTCGACCATAGGTCGAGTTAGATATGGAGTAAAAAAAAAGCCGCTCTTTTCAGTGGTGTCAAAAAGAAAACTGTGGGACAGTTCCTTCGTTTTTTACTGATAGATTTAATGAAGAAATTAGGGCCTAAATCTTAGCTATGCCTAAAAAAGTTCAAGTTAAAAACGCAAATAACTCCCGCCGTATTTAAGTTAGGGCATTGAAACAAATTGCGTAGAACGTGGAAAATTTTACCCTTTCCAACGATATATAACATTAATATATGAAAGTAATTTTTCACCCCTTTAATAGGCAATTTATGCGAAATTTGAGATTAAAATATTAATTACAAAAAAACTAATTCGAATTTTAAAACCCCAGGTGCACACCCCCGGGGTAATTTTGTACAAAATTTCAAGGCTGTAGGTGGTATCGGGTCTCCTGGACGCACGTCCGCCGCAGACTTCCTTTCAGAATTTCTTTGAAACCTTACTTTTATTTACTGTAAAGAGATAAGTGTAGAAAATTTAAATAATACAAAATAAAAATAAATAAGTTGTGAAAATGGAGTTTCATTACAGTGAACATTTTTCGATACATTTTTCTTGAATTTGTGAATCAAGTTATCTTTCTAGTTTCATCTTAAGTGACATTTTACTCAACTTATCATCGATTGTTTTACAACATAGCAACCAGCGAATATTATATCGTGTTTTTTAACACTAGAAACAAGGTTGGATCCAAAGCCGTCTTGGAACCAAAATGGCGGATAAGTCAGCCTGTCTTTTTCAAGGGGTTCTAGCGTACCTAGAATGGGTAAAACCCCGGAGCGGCAATTTGTGGTGGTGGCACTTCCCCCCTCCCTACTCCCCCCACCCACACACACACACACACACACACAAGCGAAAAAAAAAAACAGGTTTTAAATATTCTATGCAAGCATGAAAGTCATACATTTTTCTGTCTTAGTACTAAGAATATGAACCTTATCCTGAGTATAGTATTCACCCCATGATGTGGGGTGGAAGAGAAGGGGGTTCCGGGAAAGGAGGTTTCCTCCGAAAGTTTGACAAATTTGTTGTCTTAAAATTGCATTTTAGCTTCATATTTTTCAGAAACTTGCAATTCCACTTTGGGTGTCCCCCCTCCCCCTCCCCACCGATGGTTGACACCGAGGGCGTACCGCCCCCCCCCCCCCCCGTAGTGACGCCATTGTATAAAGGCATAATTTTTTTTCTTCATATGCACATAACAGCAGGAAAGAATGGTTACTAACTTGAGTCGCGCTCGAAACTGCAGTCATCAGTTGGAATGAATGAGCTGGCGGTGTATTTCATGTATATCTGCTTTTAACCTTGGCTACAGGGCGGTAACTTACTGAATATAAACATCATCGATTCATTCCATGTCAAATGACGTCGTCGCGTCGTCTAGACCCGAAATTTATAGAGTTTCAGACATGCCTTTGAAACAAACCAATACAAATTTTCAACTTCCATGTCCCAAATCCTGAGGATCTAGAATCAATAAAAAACAAAGGCTCTCCAAAATAGCGGATCAGCTTCCTGAAACGAATTGCCATGTTATGACAGGTACCCCCTGGAGGCCATTTTAGAGCCCACATTCCCCCCCCCCTTCATTTTGAGGTATCCCAGATCTTCATGAGTTTTGTCATGGAAGCTAGAAATTTACGTAGGGTTAGTTTCAAAGGCAAGTCTACATCTCTCTAAAACGTCCTCCAAATCAAAAATGGTTGGATGGGTACCACCAGATGACGTGACATGGAATATATTTATGGGATGTTTAATTTTTGCAGCAATTTTACACACCTTTGCTACCTGTTTTCTGCGCCAAAGCCAGCGCGACTCAGCTTAAATAATAGTGAACCTTTGCCTTTCTTACCTGCTGTAATGTGCTTACGCAAAAACAAATTTGGTCCTTTATACTATGACGTAGGTCTGGCACTCATGGGCTTTTGGACTAAACGTCATTATCAAAATTGATATGTCTGAGTTATGCGTCAATGCGTTTTTATCCTCTCATTTACTGCCACGAGCGTTGTTTAAAACTCCCTATGTACTATAGATGCTTTTTTTTCTTCTATTCCATCCTTCCTTTGACATTACACAGGTAGCGTTACTTCAAAAACTAATCCAAATATTTGGAAGAAATCCTCTGGTTTTAATTAATAAAATCAGCATGTTAGAGTAAGATGTTCGCATGTGCTTTCATAAGTATTGTTCGCAATATATTACCGATGCATTTTGTTTCCTTACCACATCGTCATTTCTTTAACTCTCAATAGATGGCTCGTTCTTACGCAAAGCACTGCCTTTAAGAGATTTTTTGGTTTAATTCTTGAAATCAATATTTCTGGGTAATGTTCAGGACTGCATACATCTTCTCGATTACTTTCAAGATTGCTGATTTTTACTTCTAATGTATTGCTGATGTAATATTTTCATTTAGCATTTAATTCTTCCTTTGACTCTGAACAGATAGAGCGTGGTCTAAATTCTCAAATGTAACAACACTAGGTTGCCAGATTGTGCTAGAATTAATCACTATGGTTAGTCTCAAATATTGCAGATTAAAAGCACTTTCCTTTCAATACAATTGTAATACAGCCCGACATTGGTTGTTTTACATTCGGTTTCCATATTTGAAGTTTCATTTTTTTCTATGATATTTCAGTAGATTTTATTTCCTAAATTATTTTCTATTCCCGAATGGCAAATGTTAAATAAAAACATGGCAATGCTGTCTGACAATAAAAACAAAACTTTATTACTCCTTTTTAAACTCTGAAAATGCAACTACTGTTTTTTATGTTTTCGGCTTTTTCATTTGAAGACGGACGCTTTCAATTCTCGAACTTCTGTTTCCGTTTTGATAATTTTATAAACCAGCAACAGGTTTACATTTCTGACATAATTCTTCCCAGTAGCTGAGGGATCGATTTCACAAATCCAGCAGGACAAAATTTCTGTCATTAGTCGAACCAAGGTGCACATGCTAATGGGATCGTTTTATCGATTATAAACATAAACTAACTTGAACTGACAGTTAACCTCCAAGATTTTCTTGAGTGTTACTGTCTGAAACACTCAATTCAATGGCCAGAATGATTTTCAATAGGAACGCAGTGGTTGAACAAAATAATGACTCAAAAACTCAGATAAAATATTTTCCACTATTAAACCAAATATTAAACCAAAGAATTTCTTACGGGGGTAAGACAATGCCATCTATTGAGAGTCAAAGAAAGAACGGAATAATTAATGAACATAACACTTATGCTTCGATTATATATTTGGAACAACTCTTGATTATATATTTGGAGCACGTGCAAGCTGGGAAAACTTTACTGCTTGCGCAATCTCGCTTATCTTTCCTACTACAAAATGAATTGGTCTGCTTCCATTGCCATCTATCCGTGTCACAACTATAAGAGTACAGAGTAAGGATACATTGACGACGACTGGATGTCTTGTTTACATTTTAAATACAGAAATATTATCTTTTTCCGTTCCAGGCTGGCATTTACACGAGGAACTTCGGCATTGAGAACTTTGTATGCGGAGCCGCTATCATTGACGAATTGCATTTACTCACTGCTGCTCACTGCTTTCAATTCAGAGGCGGAGGGTAAGTATCACATGAAATTGAAAAGAAATATTTTGACCCGTAAAATTCTATCTCATCTTGAAGACAAGAAGGGCGCAACTCAATATAAACTATTTTGTCAGTTTTTGTTTTAATTTACATTTATCTGAAGCTAAGTGAAACTTTGAATGGGGTTGTTTCCTTCAGTCAAAAGTAGTACTTTTTGTCACTGAAATTGATGGAATAAGCAAAAAATAAATAAATAAATAAATAACATGGACCCAGAAAAATACTTTCATTTTCCCAACAGTTATTTTTTAATTATTTTTTTTCAAAAGTCTGATTTTTCAAGCAAGGCGTGGTCTTGATGACATCACAAATGATGCATTTTGGCGCATCTTTCTTCCGTGTTTCCACGTTATGATAATCAAGGAGCGAATTAAAATTGCGCTCAACGCTTGCTATCAACCATATCGTTGCCAATACACGTGAGTAAAGATGCGAATTAAATATTTTGCTCTGTGAAAATGGCAACACAGAATAGCATTTCATCATTTGTGATGTCATCGGGCAGAAGCATAAACAATGAAAGCTCCCGATTTAAGTAATTTTTAAAAATATTAAACTTAAGCAAATTATTTAAAAAATGGTCAGATCCTATGTTTTTACGCATGCTCTTTCAGAAAAAAATACTTTTAAAAGTTAGGGAACGACCCCACTGTCATAATTTCGGATGGATATAATTGTTCTAAATACATGTAGGGGAACACGGGGCAAAGTGAAATGGTGAAATATTTGCTCTGCTTTTATTGCCACCTATCTGGTAATATTTTAACTATGTAAAAGCATATGTAGTCTATTCCAGTCAGTATATCGCCGAAGATTAAACACACGATAATGCAGGCAATTTTCAAAAATTGATACTCATGTTTAAATATTTTGGTCTAAGTCAAAAGTTATTTCTGAAATTATAAAATAATAAATTTCTCCTTACATTAACATTTAAAATATTAACTGAGATCTTCTAACATTCGGTGCAGATTATTTAGTTAATGTTAAGCTTATTTGTATTTTAAATCTATCTATATAAAAATGGATGTTGGTAAATTTTGTTCCCTAAGATCTCAGAAACTACCTGGCAGATTTGGTTGAAACTTTCACCGTTTGTTCTTTTTGGTACTGGGGAGGTTTGTAGAACAGTTCGAAAAAAATTCGATTGATAGTTCCTTTTTTATTCTAATTTGTCCAAATTTTCTCATAAATGCCTCAATATGACGATGAAAAAATACGTGCACATATTAAAATTGTGTCCATCGAAAGCGCTTATTTTTCTGCTGAAGATGGCATCTGTTAGAAAGTTCTAAGTTGTATGAAAAACGAGTTATGAGCTTTTTTTGTTCCATGTTCGAAGGCTTTCCTCAACCCAATTCATTATTTAGTGTATCATCTCAACTCCCAGTTCATAGTTAGAGTTGTTGAATGTTTTTGTGTTTCGTCTGACTGTTTGAGGCTTTTCTCAAGTCAAATCTTAAAGTAACGTTTTTTCCACAAGATTGGCTAAAAATAAATGGATTTGGCTGATCATTTTCCGTTTAAATGGAACTTAAATGTAATTCACGTTTTTTTTTTTTTTTTTGTTTTTTTTTTGTTATTCTTTATGCGAATTGGACACTTACTCACTATCCAATCAATCAGCAGAAATATTGCCAAAATTTTTGCAGAAAGATTCAGTAGCTGATGCAATTGGTAGTTTTTTTTCAACTGTCGCTGTTTTTGAAGCCAAATGCTACGTTCTCAGCTTACACCATGTAAACAAAATATCGCCAATCAAAGAATCTTTTTAAAAAACTTTTTTTACTGTGTAAAATAATCCAGCAACTAAATAAGGCAAATCCATAAAGAGCAAAAAAAACTTTCATAAATTTTTATTTTTGCACAATTTCAAACAATCGCCAAATTTTACTACTTATTTTGGAAACATTTTGGATGAAACCGTTTAGCGCCATTTTATTTTGACCAAAAGTATCTCAGTATCTGGCGACAATTCTATAATAAAATTAGTAAGAGGGGGGAGTATTATCGATGGTGTCCCAAAATGATTCTCGCAAATTTGGTAACATTTTAAACCGCACTAAGTGCCTACAATAATTGAAATTTCCCAAAAAACCTAAAGCAAGTGTAAGGGGAACACGGGCGGTTACATTTTTTAAAACAGTTCATACATCAATAGCCATACAGAGAAGGTTTTAGATGTAAAAAAAAAGTACTAACAGATAAATCTTTTTAAACATGTCGTAAAGTTTAATTTCATATTTCGGAAATTCTTCTAATTTGTATACGCTTAAATGTCGTGCTTGCGTTTCTAAATGAATACTATTTTGTTCTTTATACTTATTTCTGTTTTAGTTTTATGAGTAAGGAAGAAGCTCGATTTTTAATCACGTCAAAAAGGTTTGTTTTGAATTCTTTCGCTTAAAACAGAAAACAAGGGCAAGTAACGATTGTTTCTCATAACTATTACTGACCCGGGCAACGCCGGGTATTTTTGCTGGTGTACATATAAAAATGGTACGTTTCCCCCGATATGCAGTAAACATGAGTAAGAGTAGAAATAAAAACGTTGGAAATAGTTAAATTCATTCAAGTTTTCTCAAATATTCATTCATGAATATGGTCGAATTTCGACCACTGGGGCGAACACTAGTCAATATTATAACGTATTTACCTATACTAGAAACGAGGTTGGATCCAATTTTCTCTTCGAGCCCAAATGTCGAATAAGTCAGTCTGTCCTTTTCCTTTTCAAAACTAGTGATGTGCCGGATAGTTGAAAAAGTAGATCCGCGGATACGGATCCAGATCATTCGTGTCTAGATCCACGGATACGGATACGGATCTCAAAAATTTTTTTTGCCCAATTCAACTATCCAAATGTAAAATTTATTACGGAAGGTATTCCTGTCCCTCTAATAACACTGTTTCTTCAAAAAATGTCATCTATGGCGAAAATATAATAAAGACTATGATTTACTCTTTGAAGAAATCTCCGTTAAAATTGATGGAGGGTTGGAAGGAACAGCTCAGTGCAGGCTTAAATAGAATGTGAAAAATTATTTCTAGCTTGTTCGGTGGATGTAAGATACAGGAGCAAGAATGTAAAGCTGCTACTGGATGGCTAGAAATAATTTTTCGCATTCTATTTCAAAATAAATGCAGCGCTGACCCATTCCACCCAACTTTCTCCGACCGACGGAATAACAGAGCCGAGAACACCTTTCCAAACAGTAAATAGAGAATTTTGTCTCACTTTTTTAGAAGGATGCCGGGAAAAACCAAAATGAAGAAAAACAGAAACCCCAAATCAATAACAAAAACCAATATTAAACTAAAAAAAAAACATGTCTCAGAGGGCCGTTGGCTTCTGATATGATACCTTATAGTTTAAGTGGGGAATAAAACGTAATTTAAACTGAATTTAAAAGTCTTTCATTCAAATATTTAAAAATTTTTAGAATAGAAAAGATCCGTTTAAGATCCGTCAAAAAAGTAACGGATACGGATACAAATTTTTTTCCTCGGATATCCGCGCATACGGATATCCGGAACATCACTACCTAGAACTCCCCCGAAAAGGACAGGCCGACTTTTCCGACATTTTGGTTCCAACTAAGATTTGTTTAAATCTTGTATTTTGTACAATTAGTCAAGTACATGCGGGGGTAAAGTGGATGGAGCAAAGCGAAATAGTTAATTTCGTTTACTCATGCAATCATTTACGAAATCGCTTACACGTTCATTTCTGAATTTATTTATTTATTCTTTCATTCAGTAATTCATTAATTTTATTCATTCTTTCGCTTATTTTCTTTCACGATCACTCGTTTACTCACTCATTTACTTTTCTTCATATATTATTTTATTTATAAATTTAATTATTCCTTTATTGTTTCATTATCTTTTTTTCATTTATTCGTTCAACCTTTTAGTAGCTTATTCATTTGATCAAAAATATTTTCCATAAACGATTAGAAAATTTTTTATTAGAAATACAATTTATTTTTCACTTTGCCTCATATTAAAAAAAAAGGTTTTTTGTTAATTTTTTTTAATTTTTATTTTTTATTTTTTTAAGACGAAAATTTACTGCCAAAATTGAAACATACTTTTTTCAGTGCAAGTTTTATTATAAAATGCAAAGTTCTTTCTTTATGTGCTGAAATTTTCAAACAAACCTCCAAACTGCTCATTTTGAAAAAGCTCAGTCATCTTAACTATTTCACTTGGCCCCGCATTTCCCTACATTTCTTTGCAATAACTAAGAAACCACATCATAATTCTTTTATCTTGATGGGCGAGTAAACATATAGTTGAACTTACGCAAGAACGCCTAGATCTTATTTAAGACAGTGCCTTATAAGGTAGTGTAGCTGGAGTTATGTGCACGAAAAATATACTAGTAATTTCAAACTACCTTGATTTATGTCATCCCTGGTGATTATCTACTAAATGCAGCCCACGCTGAATTGCATACAAATGGTTAAAAGTGATTGACAAATATAAATTGAATTCAATGGGGTCGTTTCCAATATTTTAAAAGTTTTTTTTTTTTTTTTCTGAAAGAACATGCTTAAAAATATAGGATCTAACCATTTTTTAAATAATTTGCTTAAGTTTAATATTAAAAAAAAAAAACTTAAATCTGTAAATTTTTATTTTTTACATTTCTTGCCGGTGACATCACAAATGATGAAATGCCATTCTGTGTTGCCATTCACTAAGCAAAATATTTAATTCGCATCTTTACTCACGTGTATTGGCAACGATGTGGTTGATAGCAAGCGTAGAGCGAAATTTTAATTCGCTTCTTGGGGCCTCAGTGGCCGAGCGGTCTGAGTGACTGCTTGACATTGGCACGCTTGAGGCGGTGGGTTCGATTCCCACCCACGCCCCGGTTGTACTTTCCCTTCTTTGTGATGTAAATTCTTTCATGTGTTGTTTATATGTGTAATAAAATATATCAAGCGTAAGGGAGGCAAAGCACTCACATTGTAGTCCTCATCAAAAAAATAAACCTGTGCAATTAAGCACCGAAAGAAAGAAGAAAGAATTCGCTTTTTGATTATCATAACGTGGAAAACGCGGTACAAAATGCGCCAAAGAGCATCATTTGTGACGTCATCAAGACCACGCCTTATTTCTAAAATTGGACATATTAAAAAATAACTGTTGTGGGAAAATAAACGAATTTTCTGGGTACCATGTTTTTTTTTTTTTTGCTTATTCTATCAATTTTAGTGACTAAAAGTACTAATTTTGACTGAAGGAAACAACCCCATCGCTCTCAAATCATTGCTCCTCTTCCTTCTGCTACGACTATGGTCTAATTTCTGTGCATCAGAGCCTGACTAACGTTAGTTCAAAAATTGAGATTTTCCGTTTATTAGTGTAGGATTCTACTCCGCATCCAGTCATATGAACGCAATCCTAAAACAAAAAATCCTTTTTAGTAATTTGCTTGTGTTAAAAGAGCGCGGGTCAAATCCTTTGCGTGTATCAAGCAACCGTTTTCCCCGTCTCCTGTAAAGTAACGATTTTGTGACTTAACGTTAGTCAGGCTCTGAGGTACAGATTTCGTCTTTTAACAATGAGATAATTCAGTGGTCGCTCCGCCGAGTTATTGTCATTTCTGATTTCACGTATTTTTACATCCCTCTCCTTGGCTTAATCAAAAAAGACGTTCCATACTCATATATATAACAGCAAATGCGACTGATCGAGTAACGCTTCTGACATCATCAACAATGAAACGCGCTTCACGGCATAATAATTTGATAATATTTTTGGGTAATGTTTGACACGCAGGGAAATGCTTTATTTTGACCAGGCTGAACTGGATCCGGTATTTGAGCTGTTTTCCTGGTAAAACTAGTTTTGGGCGAATGAAGAAACGTAACATTGGTCAACAATGAACGCTATGTACGGGATTTTAGGGTTAATCTACTGGGGTTAGGGTTAAAATTTCAACCATCAAAATATCACCAAACAGGCAATTGTTTCGTTCAAATGTAGAAGCAATTTTCACCCGTCATGCTTTGACGGGTGATTTTCTAGTTGTTTAAGTACAGTACTGGCAGTTATGACAGTAGTACTGGCACCTCCGCTGGTATAGTTAGCCTAAACATTCAGCTTCAAAGGACTATTCTTTATAAATAACTATAAGGCGTACAAAGACAAGAAATGCATAACAAGATACAGCCTGAGTAAAAATTTTAAGGCCAGTATAATTTTCTTTGAAAAAAGAAAAATGAAATTAAAGGGATTTTAATATTATTGTGCTATTAATTATTAATGTTCATTGGTAAGAAATAACGCAACAGACAGGATTTGTAAAGCATGCAATAACCAGAAAAGCGGTGAGTTATTCAAAGTTAGCATTTCAGCTTGAGTAAAAACTTTAAGGCCACTAGTATTTTTAAAAAACTGCAAGTACTTATACTGTAATAAATGTCACATCAGTTAACAAGATTGTGGAATTCCTTCAACTTGCAGTTCTGTGATTAATTTCTTCAAAGTTTTTGTCCAACTTGTGACCATATCGTAAGGTAAAAAGTTAACTGTTCAGGAAAGAGAGCAGATTGAAGTTTTTTCTTCAACAAGGATAAGCAGGCGTACTATTGCGAAAAAATATTAAGATCGAAGACTGAAGTTACATTTTTGTTTGATTTAAACACAATTAGGGTAAAAAGAAAACCCGGGAAAACTTAAAGCTTTGTCCTCTCATCATGGAAGAAGAGTTTGGAAATTATTACATTACCTGAGAAGTACTCAGCCAGGAAACTTATTCAGCCGATAGGTTTTAATGTTTGTCAAAAACGATATATAATACAATTAGAAGGTGTGGAAATTTTATTAATGCTGCAAAACTTCTTAAAACTCATTTATTGAAAATGCACAATATAGAGCGTTTCAACTTTAGCTAGGATATCATGCCCTGGGATAACCAATGAAGACAAGTTTTTTCTAACGAAAAGAAGTGGAGTTTGGATGGACCAAACGAACGGAAGTACTATTGGCATGATTTACGAAAAGAAAAAGAAATATTGTACTAGCGCCAATTAGATGGAGGCTGTGTCAGAACTTGAGTGTTTTGCTTACAATTGTGTGTGCTTAGTTCCGTTGGTTTCTGGTAAAATGAACTCACAAGCATATCAAAATGTCCTCCCAAGTCATCTTTTACCAAATGCTGAATTTATTGCTGGAGAAAATTGAAAATATCAGCAAAACAATGTATCTATCCATCCGAGTAACAGTGCAAAAAATAGGCTCCAAGTAAACAATGTTGAAACTTTTAAATGACCAACTAAGTCTCCAGATCTTAACCCAATAGAGAACTTATTGGGTGACTTAGCAAGAAAAGTTTATGCAAAGGAGAGACAGACATTTTACTTCGTCAGTAGAGCTAAAATCTACCATGGAAGATGAATGGTAAAAAATATTTCCGAATTTTGTCAGAAACTAGTTTCATTCATGAAAAAAAGAATATTTGAAGTAGTTTGAAGGAATGGTTCCCAAACAAGCTTATAAATATTTGAATTTTTGTCCTCATATGCTTTTTTCTATGTTGGCTTTAAAGATTTTACTCAGGTTCAAATATTGATCTGTAATATTTTCTGATAATGAAACACTTACAATAAAATTTTTTGATCTTTTTTACTTGTATTTAAGGTTAATAATTACCACTCATATGACTTTTTGATCCTAAGATTAAGGTGTGTCCAATTTCTCAAAAAAGTGCACTGGACTTAAAGTTTTTACTTAGACTGTACATGTACATTAGAGTGGAACGAAAAAAACAAAGTTTTTACTTTCGAATCGTAATAGTGCGGAAAAGTTGCGATTGGTGAAGACTTACAAAACAAAACAAAAGTTTTTAAAATCGGATAATATCTTCCGATCCCGCAACAAGCCTAAATATTTGAAAAAATGGAAAATTTCGTGTTTTCTTAGTGATTTTTCAAAAATTTTGTTTTAATGTTTCTTTTTAAGGCTCTGAGACGGAAAAGTTTTGATTGGTAAAGCCTTCAGAAATAAAAAAAAATTGAAAAAGAATAACACCTTCTGATCCGGAAACAAGCCTAAAAAATCGAAAAGTTGAGAATTTCAGGTTTTTTCCGAATTTTTAACATTTTTGGTTCAATGTACTTTTTCAGGCTACAGAACGGAGAAGTTACGTTTAGTGAAGACTTCAAAGCAAATATATATATATATATATATATATATATATATATATATATATATATATATATATATATATCTTTTTGAAATAAAACAATATCTTCCGATCGCGCAACGAACCTACATGTTTGAAAAAATGTAAACTTTAAGCCCTTTTTCAGCTTTTTTTAAATTTTAGTTTAACGATCCTCATAAGTTCGGTATGAAATACTAATGGAAGAACGTTTGTTTATAAAACAAATGTGATATTTTAGTATTAGCCTGCCTGTAAAATTGTCCACATGGCCCTTTAATCCCGCGAGACTCATATTTGTTTATGCCGCTCAGTACAGTGTATGCATCTAATACGCCCCATTAGCGCCTCACGATCTTGAATTTATGAGCTTTTTAGTTGGTTTGTGTCTATAGTATCTTACTTAAATGAATAAAGCAGTCGTGCTGGCATCAGTATTTCTCAAAGTTTCTAATGTGCGTGTGATGTCTATTTGCTCTGTTTAACGTGTTTCAAACATGAATCCATCTTTGCAGAAAAGAATTACCAGAAAGTCCTTTGAGTGCCCTATATTTGGCCACCCGAGAGATTTGCCAACAAATAAGCTCCTTACTTATGAAAATGTGCTTCAAAGTTGCTTTTAAGAGAGATTTGAGTTACCTAGAAAAGTCAATAACACGAAAATGAGTTTTTCCATTGTTAAGGACAAAAAGTTAAATGTATCTTTGATAAGGCCTCGATTCCTACAGTTTCCCTGAAAAGAATTGCTCAGCTCATTGATATCTTCTACAAAAAATATCTCAATTTCATGAGATCTTACAACCAAGACAAGGATAAACCCCAGTTTAAAGAAAGGACTGATAAATTTAAAAGTGAAGAAGGAAACTCTTTGACATCTCTGCCTGTAAGTGCGTAAAGAATGTTATTTGCACATGTAAAAAAACCCCAGACATTTGTGAATGTCCAATTTACATGAAATGTACGTGTACGTGTGAAAAATCTATAAAGATACTGATCTCTGAACAAAGATTTCTCTATCTTCAGAGGAAACATGGCATAGGAAAAATTGGAACTTTGGACCAAATGATTTGTCAAATCGTGACCCCGGCCCACTCTCACATTCCAGATGGCTCACTTGTGCAAATAGAGTTCTTAGACTGTACGTAAGTGTATCGATCCTATTAGGTGAGTTAAAACACATAGTGACTTTTTATTTTGCGATGTTACATGCCGGTCTGGTTTGAAATAAAGAACCGCAAAAATTTCACAGACGATGCCATTCATGTTTACAGAACAATTCAGACCTGTCGATACTTACCTGACAATCTAATTAATGGCAATGGTGTTTGATGAAAGGAGGCACATAAGAGAACTAGCGTTTAAAAGTGTGTTAAAAGCCAGAGAGTTTCTTTCTAAAGGCAAAAGCATCAGAAACTTTGTCATTCCATCTCTAAATTTCGAAGCAGAAGATTACACAGAGATTATTAATTGGAACACGACAAAGCTATCTTCTCCACCTTTTCTTCGAAACGGTCATAACAAAGACATTGAAAGTTTTATTGTAACAGGCAATATACCCAACTGGGATATAAAACTATTCCCCCGCCTTACGCAAGCTGTCAAAAGATGTGTGAAGTTAGTGACGGAGGCTTCACTCAAATTGTGTGGATTTAAATCAAGAGATGGCTACATAAAAGCAACATTGAAATCCAGATCAATTATGCCCGAATTTTCCAAAAAAATCTGATTATAAATTAGCTTCCACAAGAAACACTTAAAACAATAAGACTTGTATACTGGGTTGTAAATTTGGTAAATATTTTATAACTTTCTATTATTTGAAAATATTTCATTATTGTAAAGAATGGTAGTTTTGCATGTTTAGAAGATACCTTAAAAGTCAATTAATAAATTAATGTTTATGTGTATTATGGGGTTTTTTAACAGGCTTTTCCCTGTAACACCGGGGGAAAAAACAGCAAGAACAATTTTATTTTTAATCACTAAGAAAAGATGAAATTCTCCCTTTTTTTTACTTTTCATTTTTGTTCCTGGATCAGAATGTATTATTCGATTTCAACAGTTTTTTTTTATTAAATTTCTGAAGGCTTCACCAATCGTAACTTTTCCGTCTTAGAGTATTAAAAAGAAACGTTGGAGCAAAATTTTTAAAAAATCGCTAAAAACATGAAATTTTCCATTTTTTCAAATTTTTAGGCTCGTTGCGGGATCGGAAGATATTATCCGATTTAAAAAAAAAAATTAATTTGTTTTGTAAGTCTTCACCAATCGCAACTTTTCTGCACTATTACGATTCGAAAGTAAAAACTTTGTTTTTTTCGTTCCACTCTAATGTACATTGCACACTCTTCAAGTTTCTGGTTGATACTACAAATGTTCATTGTAACCTATAACATATCCCAATGTTATACCAGCTCCCTTCATACGTTGGTGTTGTTTTTGCTAATCCTTCACAATCAAGCATCAGCTAGATCAGATCTATGAGACCGTGAACTTTTGCTGTCGTTGCCTTGTGATAGCTAGGCTGACATTTCAGGTCGGCTGCTTCACTTTTCCAACTGTACCGTAAGTACACACATGCCATAATGGACCCGTTTATAGGGTAGGCCACTATTCACAGCAAAACACTTTCACGCAAAGAAAAGAAAAGGACAGAAGAGAAAAAGTACAACCCTGCCTGAGCCGGGATTCGAACACAGGGCCTACTCATCCGCAGTCAGACTTCTCTGACCACTAGACGAGACGATGTCCACCGTGAACTCTCTGGCGAAGTCACTTAATAGATGGGGATGGAAGTTAAAGCCCTCTATCGTAAAACCCCAGGCAATCCAGGATATGATCGGGAGAGGCCCGATCACATCCGGGATTGTCTGGGGATTGGGGGGAAGAGTGGGATTGCCTTTACACTTAATAAAGATAGGGTGAAACTTTTTTTCCAACTCATAAGTCATGCATTTTAAATGACTGCTATAGAGTGTAGAGACATCTGCTTGATTTGATCTGTCTCTCTTAAGCTCTAGGAAGCCTTCTGGAAGTTTGTGACTGTACCAATGAATGACAGCAGGGGTGAGCCAATCATTCTTGTCCCTATTTTCCACAAACCGAGAATTCATGATGATCTCCTGTCAGTGTCTCTGAAATACTTCTTTTGGCCAAGCCATCGGCAACTTCATTGCCCATGACAGTGACATGTGAGTGGACGTACCTCTTCTTGGTCAGGTATTTCAACTTCTCGAGTAGTTGTATACTGACATGATCACCAACTTGGTTCCAGTCCCATAGGTGACAGATTGAACTATGGCTGTCAGTAAGGATTCGGATATCACCAAGGGCAAAGTTCTGAGGGATGTTCTCTTCAATTATTGCGATATTGCTCCTATAGCCAGAGCAGTTAACTGAATTTTCTAGGTAACTGCGGAGTTACAGCTTCAAAACATTCAATAGCTTGTTTTCGTCAATGTCCGTCACAATTGCAGTGAGGCGTTCCAATAGTGTTTGTTGGTAATTTGATTTACGCATGTGACATTACGCCCATAAATATGTTTTAACACCCCCAATGCCAACACTACTCTAAGCGCTGCAAGAACACATCACTGGTATTTTAACGGACATTGATGGACAAGCGCTATTGATCGCTTGAAGGGAGTTCGATTAATATTGAGATGCGTGCTAGGTATAACCACATTAAGCTTTTACAGCATGTGTCAGAAACTTTTAAAGTGTTTTCACGTATTACTTGTGTTTGTACGTGGTTATACAGTCGGACCCCGATTTAGCGAATTCATCAGGATCAAAACTTTTTTACGTTAAATCGGGGTTATTCGTAATATCGAGGTGCGGAAATTTTTCTTTAATAATTGTACTTATTTTTTTTTAAGCCGCAGTAAGCAACTGCACAAAATGATCCATAACTAAAAAGTGTACCCTTTTTATTCAGCATTCCGCGATTTTTTACAAACTAGTTAATTTGAAATTTTGTTGTACTGAGATTTTGACAATTTCCTTGATATTTGACTCGAAATAGTTCTCTTCCAACTTTATGGAGAGAAGAAAATACTGTGTCATTTGCAGCCTGCCATATGAGACACATTTTTACTGTTTCCATTCCATGTAAAGCGTTAGAGAAAGGAACAGTTTTAATGAGAGTTTTACTATCGCTTTCTGCAACAGAATGACCCTTCATTGGTTTTCCACTCGCCCGTCAAACATTGCTGATCCCAAGAAAAGTCTTTTTCTGCTTCACACAAGATGGATATATCATTTGGAAAACAATCCAATATTTTCTAACTCAAATTAAACTACTATGTTGTGGCCATCACGAAACTTTCTTCTATATTTTTCCTCTTTCTGATCCCTCCCCATGCTTGACGAGGAAGCAATATTCCCAACAAAAACAAAATTACACATGCAAAAACTTGACGATTATCCCGATGTCTGAATTATTTCAAAAGCAAAGCAAAGAGCGAAAATTGAAAGTTATTTTGAAAGCCTTGCTTGAATTAATTACAAATATTTTATTTCTTAACAAACATAAGATGGCAACAGTTAAAAATTTTAAATCATTGAGATAATATTTCCGATCATTTCCATACAATTAAAATCAACGAGAAATACGCAGACGACAATCTATTACGATTTATCTTTCTTATTGTTGCATTAATAAAGCTATTTTTATTCAAAAAAAAAAAAAAAAATCAACACCTCTTGGAGCGATTGGAGTCAAAATTAAACCGAAGCCTGTTTACGTATGGATTCACATATATTCCAAATTTCAACCAGAATGTAGCATTACTTCTTGAGATAGGGCACTCAAAATGGAAAAAAAGAACGGGTGATTGCGCTACCCCCTTTTTAGCTGTTGACACCAAAATAAAATCAGCTCTTATACCCACTAAGGGCTACTTGCCGATAAATTTTTCTTTCATTCCGTTCATTATTCCTTGAGATACAGCAGTCACAATTGACGACAAAAAACGTTCTATAGCTCAACCCCCGTTTGAGTTATTGACACCAAAATTGAACCAGCACCTGTTCCTGTTAATGGCAACATATGGACCAAGTTTTGTTTGATTCCGCCAGTTACTTCCTGAGGAATAGCAAGCACGCGTAACTCAGAAAACGTCCCATTGCTCCACCCCCCTTGGAGGAATTCGCGCCAAAAACCAATGGACACAAATTCACATAGGGGCACATATGTGTACCAAATTTCGTTCAATTTCATGCTGTAGTTTTTGCTGTAGAGCGATCACAAAAAACTGGTCACACACAGACGTGACACACACATACACACACACATACACACACATACACACACACACAGACAGACATTTTCCAAAAATAGTCGAAATGGACTCAGCACACCTCAAAACGTTCGAATCCGTCAAAATTCGAAATTCGAAAATTTGCACGAATCCAATACTTTCTTCTATATATTAGATATAGAAGAAAGTAAAAACAAAAATTGGCTGTTAAAATAATTCGTTAATTCGGTGTTAATTATTCGGTAAATAGGGTTTTTTGCCTTCATTTTGGTCAGAAAAAAAGAAAAATTCGTTAAATAGAGGTTTGTTAAATCGGGGTCCGACTGTACTAAAAAAAACTCGGTCCTTTGATGGTCCTGTGAATCATTTAAGCAAATCCTGTACTTTTGAGTTACTGGTATATCTATAGCTTCTGAACCAGGACTTTGATGCTTCGATTCATAGGCGGATTTAGGACTGAGTTCCTGGGGGGGGGGGCAGGATTTTTTTTTTGGAGAAACATTTTTAATTGCCCTCCCCCCTCCCATGTTTTTGTCTGTTTTCTGTGATGCGTAAGGCCATTCTTTACTTTTTTATGTGTCGTTTTCATTACTGTGTGTAATCATGCTGTCCTTTTTAAATTGACCTTAATAGAGAGGGGGCTGGTATTAAGAGAGTAACGCAGTGCTCCCTTTTAAGTGGGATATAGAATATCTCCAGTTTTAGAGGACCCGGGGGTTACTCCCCCGGAGGAAATTATCTAAAATGGATATAAAATTCTGCATTTTGAAGTCTTATAAGGGTTAATTGGAAATAATAGGCAAATAATATTTTTTTTTAAGTTTCACGCTTTAAAAGTGCTTTGTGATGCAAGTTAATACTTTAAAAGAAATGGTGCACAGATTTAGAGAATAGGTATCAAGAGAGTAACATACTACCCATTTGAACAATTCTTAATTTATTCACTTGATAAGAAATAAAATTGAAGCGCACTTTGCTTAGGAGTTTCAAAGACTTGTCTAATTATTTTCAAGGTTTGGTTGGTTAGATTGAGTTTTTGGTTCAAGAGCCCTTGTAGGCTATACTGCGCCAATTCTTTTCAGGGATTTTAGAACCTATCAATAATTTGCACTTTCCAGCCTTTGAAATTGAGTAGTAGATTATACACTTGTACAGTATTGTTCAAACTTTGTAAGAAACGGCTATTTTAAGTTTAAAAGAAAAAATAAATTTTAATTTCCTATTCAAAAAAGAAAAAACCATAATTTTTTTTTGTTATAAGATTTTGGAAGATAAGTTGTTACTATATAAACTCCTCACAAAACCGGGGAGCATTGTCCCCTTTGCCCCCCCCCCATAAATCCACCCATGCTCTTCTAAACTGTTAAAAAACGAAAAAATAATGATATTTTTTTTTTTTTTTGGAAGATGTGTTGTTACTACATAAAGTCCTCCCAAAACTGGGGGGGGGGGGGGTATTGCCCCCCTATGACCTCCCATAAATCCGCCCATGCTTCGATTTCTAATTTTGCTCCGTTTTTGTTGCAGAAGAGTCCAGGTTTCTCGCTACGCAATCCGTGTCGGCAGCATCAAGGTCCGGGAAGGGACGTTGCATTTAATTGATAACATCATCATCCACCCTGATTACAATGCTAGACAGCATTACCACGACATCGCCATTATCCGGCTGAAAGAGGCTCTCCACTACTCCGGCAGCGTCCGTCCCATTTGTCTGCCAGCCGGACCGAAGAAGCTCAAGGGCAAGGACGTCACTGTGACCGGATGGGGAGACCAAGATTACGGTGAGTCCAATCCAATTGCCAAAAACGATCTTACTTCACCTGTTAAAAATCATCTGCTTAGAAATGAAAATATTTATCTTCTCATTTTTACTTTCTTCTATTTCTATTATATTCAAGAAAATATTGGATTCGTGCAAATTTTCGAATTTTGAAGGATTTGAACGTTTTGGTGTACTGAGTCCATTTTGACCATTTTTGGGGAAATGTCTGTCTGTGTGTGTGTGTGGTCTGTATGTATGTGACCGGTTTTTTTTTTTTTTTTGGACGCTCTACAGCAAAAACTACCGCATGAAATCGAACGAAATTTGGTACACATGTAAGCTCCTATGTGAATTTGTGCCTATAGGTTTTTGGCGCGAATTCCCCCAAGGAGAATGGAGCAATGGAACGTTTCTTGAGTTATGCGTGTCTGCTATTTAGCAGAAAGTAACAAGGAGGAATCAAATAAAATTTGGTCCATATGCTGCCCTTAACATGTATAAGTGCTGATTCAGTTTTGGTTGCAATTTTGCCTTAGCTTCGTTCATATTTGTTTTCGGTGTTTTCCTGACAAATCAAGGCTAGGGCGATATTACGAAAAAAAAAACAACGAAGTTTTCTTGGAAGGCTCCATATTTCTTCCAGAAACATGTCTGGTTTTGTTTGGAAAGGTTAATGAATTCGCCAGAAAGATTCAATGTTAATTTCACGATGATCGGTGGCAGCTTTAGGTCTGCTGCTGACAAAAATAGGCGCACTAGATGTCCGTTACTTTCCAAGAACGTTCCTGATTTTTTAATTATGTTTATTTATTCATTTATTTATTTACTGCGTAGATTCCTAAAATATAAGTATGTATGCTGCCGTGATAAGCACAAAAGTGGTCTACAGTCAAGTTCAAACTGAGATATTGCGTTTAAATCGGTGGCAACTTAGCTGTCCCTACTACTATGGAATAACTTAACTGTAGGGGCCGTGGGAGCTTGATCGGTAATGAACTTGGGGTCGGAATGTTCCAGATTCGATCATCGTTGGTCGAAGATCCACCGTCGTCATTAATGGTGACTGGGCGACGTTAAATATGCTCGTGGTCACAATGACCTAGCACCCGCCAGCATAGCGGCTGGCAATGTTTTGTAAATATTTTTCATTTAACCAAGAGTTTCTGTTATATTACACTACCGTTTCGACCGGTAGCTCTGTATGTCACTCACAATAAACAGAGGAACACAGCAGGATCGCTGGCTGGCATCATACTTGTGGTTAGACAACGAGAGACTCCCTAGCTTTCGCTAGTTCCCTGAAAAGCCTTCGGGTGGAGCAGGGCGGGGAGTCTCGATGGGTACCTCTAGGAGCGCCAGACCAGAAAGTTATTCGGCTCCTGGCCTGGTTCTAAATACTCAAACTGTCCATAGATGGCACCACCATCAATTGTGTTGTCTTCTGAAGGCAAGGTGCCTGGCACGCAGTCCTTCATAGTTTGAGGGCCAGAGGTTCCTTTGATAGTTGATCTTAACTGATATAACTGGTGTAAAGTTTCGCATCGCTTGTGGACGGTTACAAGCATAACGTCTCACTCATTGCTAAGTAAGGTTACACCAGAATTTTCTGTATGCTTGCAGAGAAATTGGTTGAAAGCAAAAATTAAGCTTTCATCTGACTTTCTTGAACGATTTATCAAGTTCATGATTTTTAACAACCAATATAAACCAATTATTTTAATGCACAATATTTATTTATTTTAATACAGAAACAAGATATTTTTATTGCACCAATAGAGGAAATGACTGGTGCTCGAACCCACAACTCAAATGTCACAGACGAGACGGGTCGCAAAGCAGAAGTGTTTTTATCGCCCGGCTATCAAGGCCGGTTTTCGTTTCGCTCATAAGAGTTCTGCTGCTCTGCGCCGTTTGTGATCTTCACGCATGCGCTTTCAATTCTACTGAAACCATAGTGCAAGGCTCCTTCAACAATTTGAGTTTTTAAAACAATAATGCTACACACTTCAGAATTCGTGTAACGTTGCGCCCATTAATGCTGGGAACCTTACACATTTTTACTTTCTTCTATATCTAATATATAGAAGAAAGTATTGGATTCGTGCAAATTTTCGAATTTCGAATTTTGACGGATTCGAACGTTTTGAGGTGTACTGAGTCCATTTCGACTATTTTTGGAAAATGTCTGTCTGTGTGTGTGTGTGTGTGTGTGTTTTTTTTTTTTTTTTTTTTTTTTTTTTTTTTTTTTTGTGGCCGCTCTACAGCAAAAACTACCGCATGAAATCGAACGAAATTTGGTACACATATGTGCCGCTATGTGAACTTGTGCCCATTGGTTTTTGGCGCGAATTCCTCCAAGGGGGATGGAGCAATGGGACGTTTTTTTGAGTTGCGCGTGCTTGCTATTCCTCAGGAAGCAGTGTTGGGCATTAATCAACTAAATCCTCAATCGACTAATGTAATCTGACTCCCATTTAGTTCAGACTAATATTTTAAAAATTTAATTCAATTGCAGACGAAGATTAACGTTAGTTTAAACTAAGTCGTTAGTTGATTAAAAAAACTAATTTAGTTCAGATTGATTTAGTTCAGATTAAATTAATCAAATTGAATTTAGTCAGATTAAAAGTAATCAGATTAAAAGTAATCAAATTGATTTGATTAAATTTTTAATTCAGATTAAATTCGTAAAATATAAATGTCACATGAACAGAGACACATTTGTATTTCTACGTGTATGTACATATTTACGCAAGCATACACGAGTCAATACGTGTATATACGACTATGTGCGTAAATATATGTTTATAAACGTGTTATCCCGCGCATGTTCGTGTACGGAGGTATATTTGAATTTTTAAGTGAATATACATATTTATGTGTGCATACACGAGTAAATATGTGTATATACGAGTATGTACGTGTACACAAGAGAATATGCATACGGATATGTGTTACCCCGAGTATACTCGTGTACAAAGGTAAATTTGCTTTTAATTGTGAAAACACATACTTATGCGTGCACACAAGCGAAAATACGTGCATATACGTGTACACATAAGAATATGCGTATAGATACGTTTTATCCCGAGTCTAATCGTGTAAAGAGGAACATTTGTATTTCGACGTGCATATACAAGAAAGTACGTGTATATACAAGTATGTTTGTGTACACACAATAATATTCGTATAGATATTTGTTACCCCGAGTATACTCGTGTAAAGAGGTACATTTGTATTTGTACGTGTATATACATATTTGTGCGTGCATATAGGAGAAGGTACGTGTATATACAAGTATGTTCATGTACACACGAGAATATATGTAAACATACGTGTTACCCCGAGTATACTCGTGTACAGAGGTAAATTTCTATTTAAACGTGTATAAATATATAGATGCATGCACATAAGAGAAAATACGTGTATATACGAGTAAGTACATGTACACACGACAAATAAGTGTTTAACCCGAGTATACTCGTGTACGAAGGCACATTTGTATTTCCACGTGTGTAAGCATATTTATTGGTTTATAAACGAGTAAATACATATATACGATTATGTACGAGTACACACGATAGTATGCGTATAGATACGTGTTACCCCGAGTATACTCGTGTACGGAGGTAAATTTGCTTTTAATTGTGAAAACACATACTTATGCGTGCACGTAATCGAAAATACGTGTATGTACGTGTACACATGAGAATATGCGCATAGATACGTTTTACCCCGAGTATACTCGTGTAAAGAGGTACATTTGTATTTCTACGTGTTCATGCATATTTAAGCGTGCATAAACGAGAAAGTACGTGTATATACAAGTATGTTCGTGTACACACTAGAATATGCGTATAGATATTTGTTACCCCGAATATACTCGTGTAAAGAGGTACATTTGTATTTGTACGTGTATATACATATTTGTGCGTGCATATAGGAGAAGGTACGTGTATATACAAGTATGTTCATGTACACACGAGAATATATGTAAACATACGTGTTACCCCGAGTAGACTCGTGTACAGAGGTAAATTTCTATTTAAACGTGTATATACATATAGATGCATGCATATAAGAGAAAATACGTGTATATACGAGTAAGTACGTGTACACACGACAAATAAATGTTTAACCCGAGTATACTCGTGTACGAAGGCACATTTGTATTTCTACGTGTGTATGCATATCTATGCGTTTATAAACGAGTAAATACATATATATACGATTATGTACGAGTACACACGATAGTATGCGTATAGATACGTGTTACCCCGAGTATACTCGTGTAAAGAGGTACATTTGTATTTCGACGTGTATGTACATAACATATTCAAGCATGCATATACGAGAAAGTACGTGTACATGCAAGTATGTTCGTGTACACGCGAGAATATATGTAAACATACGTGTTATCCCGAGTATACTCGTGTAAAGAGCTACATTTGTATTTCTACGTGTATATACGTATTCAAGCGTGCATATGCGAGAAAGTACGTGTATGTACAAGTATGTTCGTGTACACATGAGAATATGCGTATAGATGCGTGTTAACCCGAGTATACTCGTGCACAGAGGAAAATTTGTATTTATGATTTTTTGCGTGCATGTAAGAGAAAAGACAAGTATATACGAGTATGTACGTGTACGCACGAGAATATGCGTTTAAACCAGTGTTGTGCATTAATCAACTAAATCCTCAAACGACTAAAGTAATCTGACTCACATTTAGTTCAGATTATATTTAATCTGATTTTTTCAATTGCAGACGACGATTAACGTTAGTTTAAAGTAACTTGGTTAGTTGTAGGAAAAAAAACTTAGTTCAGATTGATTTAGTTCAGACTAATTTAATCAGATTGATTTAGTCAAACTAATTTAATCAGATTGATTTAGTTAAACTAATTTAATCAGTTTGATTTAGTCAACTAAAGTAAGCAGATTAAACTTCGTCAGATTAAACTTTATACTAAATCTAGAGAGGTTGAAACAAATCTACACCGTATGTACTTGTATTTTCTCATGTATGCACGCATAAAAATGTATGTTCAATCTTAAATACAAATGTACCTCTACACACGAGTATACTCGGTGTAACATTTATCTACACGCATATTCTCGTGTGAACACGTACATACTCGTATTCTCTTATATGCACAGATAAATATGTATATTCACGTTTAAAAGCAAATTTCTCTGTGCACAAGTATACTCGGCGTAGCAAGTATCTATACGCATATTCCCTCGTGTGTTCACATACATAATCGTATATACATGCATTTACCTATGTATAAGCGCATAAATATGCATATACACATAGAAATTCAAATGTACCATTGTACACGAGTATACTCGGGCTAAAAAGGAATATATACGTCTATTCTCGTGTGTACACGAACTTACTCGAATATACACGTATTTTCTCGTATATGCATGCATAAATATATATATATTTATATGTACGTTTAAATACAAATTTACCTCTGTGCACGAGTATACTCGGATAAACACGTATCCATACGCATATTTTTTTGTGTACACGTACATACCCGTGTAATCACGTATTTACTCGTGTATGCACAAATAAATTTGTACATACACTTAGAAATTACACATACCTCCGTCCACGAATATACTCGGGATAACAGGTAGAAATGCCAAAAAAAAGGGGGTTTACACTTATCTACTCGTATATACACGTATTTACTTGTGTTTACATGTACTTATAGGTATATACACGTAGAAATACAAAATTTCCAGTATACACGAATATTCGGGATAACACGCATATATACGGATATGCACAAAACTACTCGTTTATACATGTTTTTACTCGTGTATACAAGTGTATGCGAGCATAAATATGTATTTTAACGTATTAACGTACAAATACAAATGTACCTCTGTACACGAGTATACTCGGGTTACACGTATCTATTCGCATATTCTCTTGTGTACACGAACATACTCGTACATACTTGTCTTTTCTCGTATATGCTCGCATAAAAGTGTATGTACAATCTTAAATACAAATTCTCCTCTCTGCACGAGTATACTCGGGTTAACACGCATCTATATGCATATTCTCGTGTGTACACGAACATACTTGTATATACAAATACTTTCTCGTATATGCAAGCTTAAATATGCATGAACATGTAGAAATACAAATGTACCTCTTTACACGAGTATACTCGGGGTAACACGTATCTTTATACATCTTCTCATGTGTATAAGAGCATACACGTATTTTTGCTTGTGTGCACGCATAAGTATGTATATACATAATTAAAAGCAAATTTACTTCTGTACACGAGTATACTCGGGGTAACACGTATCTATACGCATATTATCGTGTGTACACGTATATACTCGTATATACACGTATTTACTCGTTTATAAACGCATAAATATGCATATACACGTAGAAATACAAATGTGCCATCGTACACGAGTATACTCGGGTTAAACAAGTATCTATATACCTATTGTCGTGTGTACACGTACTTACTCGTATATACACGTATTTTCTCGTATATGCATGCATCAGTATGTACATACGCGTTTAAATAGAAATTTACCTCTGCGCACGAGTATACTCGGGGTAACACGTATGTTTACATATATTCTCGTGTGTACATGAACATACTTGTACATACACGTACCTTCTCGTTTATGCACGCATAAATATCTATATACACGTACAAATACAAATGTAGCTTTTTATACGAGTATACTCGGGGTAACACATATCTATACGCATATTCTCGTGTGTACACGAGCATACTTGTATGTACACGTACTTTCTCGTATATGCATGCTTGAATATGTATATACACGTCGAAATAGAAATGTACCTCTTTACACGAGTATACTCGGGGTAACACGTATCTATACGCATATTCTCATGTGTACACGTACATACTCGTATATACACGTATTTACTCGTTTATAAACGCATAAATATGCATATACACGTAGAAATACAAATGTGCCATCGTACACGAGTATACTCGGGTTAAACAAGTATCTATATACGTATTGTCGTGTGTACACGTACTTACTCGTATATACACGTATTTTCTCGTATATGCATGCATCAATGTGTATATACACGTTTAAATAGAAATTTACCTCTGTGCACGAGTATACTCGGGGTAACACGTATGTTTACATATATTCTCGTGTGTACATGAACATACTTTTATATACACGTACCTTGTCGTTTATGCACGCATACATATCTATATACAAGTACAAATACAAATGTAGCTTTTTACACGAGTATACTCGGGGTAACACATATCTATACGCATATTCTCGTGTGTACACGAACATACTTGTATGTACACGTACTTTCTCGTATATGCATGTTTGAATATGTATATACACGTCGAAATACAAATGTACCTCTTTACACGAGTATACTAGGGGTAACACGTATCTATACGCATATTCTCATGTATACACGTATCTAAACGTATTTTCGCTTGTGTGCACGCATAAGTATGTGTATACACAATTGTATGAGCAATAAAGTATACAATTGTATAAAGTATGTGTATAAGCAAATTTACCTCTGTACACGAGTATACTCGGGGTTACACGTATCCATATGCATATTCTCTTGTATACACCTACATACTCGTATATACACGTATTTACTCGTATATGCACACATAAATATGTACAGTGGCTCCCAAAAGTCTTCGTACACCTACGACTTTCATCAAAATAGGCCCCAATCCATTGGTTAGATTTAATATTTCGGAATAGGTATTTAATTATAAGATCTATGATCATTTTTTAACAAAACTGCATGAAAAGTTTTTAAAAAATATTAAAATTTAATTTTTTAAAAATGAAAAACCGAAAAGTGCCGGAAATTTTGTCTCACAAAAGTCTTCGTACACTTTATAAAATGTCTATATATTATTGTATAATCTAACTTTTGATTAAGTTATTAATTAGTAGAATATCATAGAGTATTCATAACACCTTTTAAACGTCTGGGAATAGATTTCATTCTTTTTCTTTCTTTTTTTAGCGTAATTTCTGAGTAAGTGTTCAACCACACTTCGAGTGTTACTGTTTCTAGCTCTATTTTAGTTTCAAAGCAGTATTTTCGTAATCTAGCCTCCAGATATCTCTAAATATGTTACATTAAGTTCAAATCTGGAGATTGAGGGGGTATTTTCTAAACTTTAGGACAATTTTCGAGGCACTAGACGCAAACGTTGAAAACCGTGTGCATCTTATCGTTATCTTGATAAAAACCAAAGTTGTTTCCAATAACCAAACTTTTGGCTAAGAGTTCAAAATTGGTTTTTAAAATATTTAAAGGAACAGCATGATTCATTATTTCATCAAAAAATTACAAACTACTAAGTTCTGATGCTGATATGCACCCTCACACTAAAACACCTCCACCGTCCTGATTAACTGATCCAACTAAGTTCCTAAGATTAAGTTCCTAATTTTTTCCTCTACTTACAGTTATGCAACAATTTAACCAAAAATGTTGAATTAATTTTTATCTATAATTTAGACGTGATTCTAAAACGTTTTTAGCTTATTTATCATTGATTTTGCGACGAAAAGCGTAAGTTTTCTGTTTTTCTCACGGGACCAAGAAAATTTCTGCACGAAGAGGTCCCATTTAATCCAGCTAATCAGAGAACTTGGCGAACAGTTTTAGGTGAAAATTAAATGTAAAATGTTTCATTTAACTCTGCAGAAACTTTTACAGTACTCAAATGTATATTTTTCATAATTTTTTTAACTTTAAATCTACGATCACGTTTTGTCAACTTTGCTGGTTGACTTTTCTTACCTTGTTTTCGGTCCGATTCCTTTCTTTAAAGCATTTTATCAAGCACTTTACTATACAAACAAATAAATTAACTAATTTAGAGACATTTCAAACCAATGTACCACTACTGTGGGGGAAAAAATTCAAATTTTGAATGGTTTTGCGGTTTTTTACGAATACCAGTCATTTTACAGTAATAAGCACAATATTGAAGAATAAATAAACGAAAAATTAAAGCCAAATGACTTATAAAGGTCAACACAATGCAAAAATATTAATAAAACGGCATAGGATAATTTTAATCATGAATTTATTCGAAAATATTTGAGTGTACGATGACTTTTGTGGCGTGTTATTTCTCCGTCTCTTCGTTTTCTGACCCATTTCAAAAAGAAGATTCGTCAATATTTTGAAAAAAAACCAACGGGTTGTATTTAGAATGACATAGGAATGATGTGAAAAAATATTGGACTTTATATTCGAATTCAGTTTCGAGTTATTTTGGTTTTACTAAAAAATTTCAAAGTGTACGAACACTTTTGGGAGCCACTGTATATTCACTTAAAAATTCATATATACCTCCGTACACGAACATGCGCGGGATAACACGTTTATATACGTATTGTCACGCACATAGTCGTATATACACGTATTAACTCGTGTATGCTTGCGTAAATATGTACATACACGTAGAAATACAAATGTGTCTCTGTTCATGTGACATTTATATTTTACGAATTTAATCTGAATTAAAAATTTAATCAAATCAATTTGATTACTTTTAATCTGATTACTTTTAATCTGACTAAATTCAATTTGATTAATTTAATCTGAACTAAATCAATCTGAACTAAATTAGTTTTTTTAATCAACTAACGAGTTAGTTTAAACTAACGTTAATCTTCGTCTGCAATTGAATTAATTTTTTAAAATATAAGTCTGAACTAAATGGGAGTCAGATTACTTTAGTCAACTAATCAATCAATTACAAATTTAGTTGATTTTTTTAGTTGATGCCCAACACTGTCAGGAAGTAACTGGCGGAATCAAACAAAATTTGGTCCATATGTTGCCATTAACAGGAACAGATGTTGATTCAATTTTGGTGTCAATAACTCAAACGGGGGTTGAGCTATAGAACGTTTTTTGTCGTCAATTGTGACTGCTGTATCTCAAGAAATAATGAACGGAATGAAAGAAAAATTTATCGGCAAGTAGCCCTTAGTGGGTATAGGAGCTGATTTTATTTTGGTGTCAACAGCTAAAAAGGGGGTAGCGCAATCACCCGCTCTTTTTTTTCGATTGTGAGCGCCGTATTTCAAAAAGATGTTACGTTCTGGTTGAAATTTGGAATATATGTGAATCCATATGTAAACAGGCTTCGGTTCAATTTTGACGCCAATCGCTCCATGAGGTGTTGATTTTTTTTGAGCAATCACGATTGCTTATTGTTCTCACTTGACATTCCTTGATGTTCCGGTTCCTTTTTCAGCTTGGACCAGGTCTGCAGCACCACCGTTCACCGGCGGCGGCGCGGCTGGTCCTGAGCACTGTCCCCCGGAATCCACTTTTGCTGGGCGGTGGCGTCCATGTCCTACACACGCATGCTCATACACAGTCGCCTACGCGCGCACGCCTTTACACACATACACACGCCTACATGCACACTCGTAAGCCTACACACACACACGCACACAACTATATACACGTAAGCACCCAGGAGGAGGGACATGCTTGGGCGGGGGAGCCATTTCTAGAAACAATAACTCTAGCCAGTAGAGTCTTGTCGCAACTCGTGATTGCGAAAAACATAATTTGAATTCAAAGTTTCGGAATTCAAATTACAGTTAATTTTTTTTATTTATTTATTTATTTATTTATTTATTTATTTTTTTGCGAATAAAAATAGCTTTATTAATGCAACAATAAGAAAGATAAATCGTAATAGATTGTCGTCTGTGTATTTCTCGTGATTTTAATTGTATGGAAATGATCGGAAATATTATCTCAATGATTTAAAATTTTTAACTGTTGCCATCTTATGTTTGTTAAGAAATAAAATATTTGTAATTAATTCAAGCAAGACTTTTAAAGTAACTTTCAATTTTCGCTCTTTGCTTTGCTTTTGCAATAATTCAGACATTGGGAAGGGTCGTCAAGTTTTTGCATGTGTAATTTTGTTTTTGTTGGGAATATTGCTTCCTCATTAAGCATGGGGAGGGATCAGGAAAAAAACATATATTTAGAAGAAAGTTTCGTGATGGCCACAACATACTAGTTTTACAGTGTAGCGCGGCAATATGGCTGTCAGAAAATTTAATTCACAAAACGCATTAGTAACTCGACTTTTCCTTTTCAGGAGGAAAGAGGGGCAGCATTTTGAGGGAAGTGACTGTGCCTGTCGTCGACGTACCCACCTGTGACAAAGCATACGCCTCAGTAGGTGGTTCCTCCCTTCCTAGAGGCATCACCAGTCAATTCATTTGCGCGGGGGTGGACGAAGGCGGGAAGGATGCGTGCCAGGTGAGATCAATCTGTTCAAGTTTCATTTTCGCGGTTTCGTACATTAAAAAAAAATATCCTTAAATTTTGCGGCACATAGTACTGCCATAACTAAGAGTGCTGCCGCCGAGAGCCGTGTCCAAGGGGAGGGTTTTAGGGGTTAAACCCCTCCCATTGAAAGAAAAAAAAATCAATGAATCATTAAACGATTTTCCAAAATGTATTTTAAGTTTTAATTAATTTTAGAGTTAAACTCTGATACAGTATTCCCCCTCTTTAATATTTCCCCATGTTTAACAATTAGCATTTTCCTCAATTGTAGGATTCCCAAGCCCCTTCGCTTCTAAGTACTTGAAAAAAATTAACGACAGAGGAATGACTGAAGAGTCCGGCAATGCTGTAAGCATGCAGGGGAAAATTATTTAAAAGAATATTAGACAATGTCGTAGCCCCCCCCCCCCCCAAAAAAAAAAAACTTAGGGACAGGGAAAATGGTTACTTTGCTTACTGTTAGGTTTTTTCTTATGGTACGCCTTTAGTGTTGGATGAATTAGTCGTTTCACACATTAGAAAAGTGTTTCTATGCGAAACAGCAATTTCTTTTAAATAAAATTTTTATTTTCATTAAATACCTGTTCAATGTTATTTGATGGAAAAACAAAAGAAAAAAAAGAAAGAAAGAAACTAGCATTAGGTAGCATAAAAGAAATATGTCTGCTTTTACAAAATGTTCAACTGTACAAATAAGATTTCATTTAAAAAAAAAAAAAAACACACAAAACGTATATATAAAAAAAAAACCTAGTTATGGAACTAAAATGAACTATTCAACACGCGTAGTTAGTTTTCCTTTGACAACGTAAGTTACAAAGGCAAAAAGTTTCAACCCCTCCCTTTATGAAATCCTGAACACGGGCCTGCGCCGCCCCTTGATTGCTCAAAGCCCTGAATCATAAATAAGTAGCGATCCGTCTACCATCTTGGGGCGGAACAAAGCTTTGCTCCCAAAGGGAGGGTAAAAAAAAAGAAGTGCGAAAAAAAGCGCACAGGTTTTAAGCTTTGTTTTGGGGAGGGGAGGGGGACAAAAAAAGAAGGCGCACACGTGTGAGGACGCAGTCAAAGTAAAATGAATTTAAAAAAGAAAGGAAATGAATACGCAAAAGAAAAACCGCAGGAAATCAAATTTGAAGGCGCAAAAAAAAAAAAAAAAAAAAAAAAGCACAGGTTTGAAGGAACAAACACACACACAAAAAAAAAAGAGAGAGAGAGAGAGAAACGCTCAGGTTCAAGGGCGCAAAACGAAAAGGGTGAACAGGGGCTCAAAAAGAAAAAAAAAAAAAGGCGCTCAGGTTTAAGGCGCACTCGCGGGGGGGCACATCGGCTCGTGGGCCGGCGGACTAGTCCGCCCAAAAAACTGGTGCCCAAGCTTTAATGGTGTTGCCTGATTCATGTTTGATAATTTGATTCTGTAAATGAAGAATAATACAAATTAAAAGCAAATAAGGTTTAAAATTAAGTTCATTACAGTAAAAATTTCCCGATTACTTTTTTTGAACTTGTGAACTAAGTTATCTTTGTAAATTTATCTTAAGTGACAGGATAAGTTAAGTAAACATTTTATCATCAATCGTTTTGCGACATAGCAACCAGCGAATATTGTAACGTATTTTTAAATACTAGGAACAAGGTTTAAACAAACCTTAGTTGGAACCAAAATGTCGGAAAAGTCGGCCTATCCTTTTCGATGGGTTCCAGGTACATCTAGAGCCCCTTGAAAAGGAAAAGGACAGGCTGACTTATTCGACATTTTGGTTTCAAGAGAGAATTGGATCCAACCTCATATCTAGTATTTATAAATACGTTATAATATTGATTGGTTGCTATGTGGTAAAATAATTGATGATAAGTTGAGTAAAATGTCACTAAAGGTGAATCGAGAAAGATAACTTAGTTCACGAATCCAACAAAAATGTATCGGTAAATGTTAATTGTAAAAATTTCATTTTCACCCCTTATTTGTTACCCCGTCTTTATCTACAGAATAAAATAATCAAACATCAATCAAGCAACACATCTAAAGCTTGGGCACCAGTTTTCTGCAATGACGCTTTTGTACAAATACTATTCATTTTCGCCCAATAATTTTGGAATCAAAATGTCGGATAAGTTAGCTCCCCTTATATAGGACTCTTAGGGAGATCGAAGGTCGCAAAAGAGCTAACATTACGACGTTATTGCATTTCCAATTTTAATTGGCTCCCTTTCCTTTCGAAAAGCAAAAGGGAGCATTTTGTAATTTATTGAACGCAGAGAAACTTCCGATGAGAACGTTATTTTGGGATATATTTTTAGCTTAGCAAATAAAAAACTGGTAGACAAAGAGAAACGTGCAGAAGATTTGTAGCGTTCTAGTGTTTTGTTTCCTTTTCAGCAATAGTGGGGTTGTTTCCATCAGTCAAAAGTACTACTTTTAGTCACTAAAGTTGATGGAATAAGCAAAAAAATAAAATAATAATAAAAAAAAAAAAACAGCTAGGAAAAACTTTTATTTTCAAAAAGTTTGATTTTTAATGAATTTTTTTTAAATGTCCGATTTTTCAAATAAGGCGTAGTTTTTATGACGTCACTATTGATGAATTTGGCACGCTATTCCACTGGTGCACTGAATGCTTACGCTTGCTGTCTACCGCGTTTCCAGGATGATAATCAAGAAGCGAATTAAATATTGTACTGTATGCTTGCTATCAACCATATCGTTGCCAGTACATGTGAGTAAAGAAGCGAATTGAATATTGCGTGCTGCGCTAAAGGCAGCAGTGAATGGCATTTCATCACTTGTGATGTCATGTGCAGAAGCATAAAAAATGAAATTGAATCTGCGCACCGATTAAAATAATTGTTGAAACATAATAAACTTCGGCAAATTGTTTTAAAAATGGTCAAATCTTTTTCTTTAAGCATGCTCTTCCAGAAAAAAATACTTTTAAAACTTCGGAAAAACAACCCCATTCCATACTAATGATTTGGAAATGATTTAATTTTCGTTCTTTATTTTCAGCGGAAACCAAATAAGCAAGCTTCTACGAAAAAAAAATCCTCAAGTGCTCTATAGATGATAAAAATGCAAATTATAATACTAATAATAACAAATAAATCAAATAAAAATGAAAAATTCGCAGACATTTACATTTCCACGACAGAGTAAACGAAAGTAAAAATAAAGGTATTTTTAAAATTTGAAAAAGCGTTATTTTTATCGATTTTTTAAGTAAGAAATTTGAGAGGTGTGTTAAGAAATAATGCAAGTCTTAGGGAGAGCCCTTGAGAGAGTTCCGTGGAACCCTGGAGTTTTGCGGGACACAATTTAAGAAACTCTATTCTAGAGTGTTCTTTTTGAAAGTGAATAGAATAAAATTCATCTTAAAAAGCTTGAGATTTTATATTAAAAAAAAAAAAAAACACGAGCTGTTCATTCATTGGGGTTGTTGATTTACTGGTCGGTCCACCCTACTCAAAATTTCTTTGGAAACAAAACAGAACATAAAGTTTTTTGTGTTTTGCCTTTCAGCGTGATTCTGGTGGGCCCCTAATGCTACTAGAGAATGGAGTGTGGACTGTAGTGGGAATAGTCTCCTTCGGATTCCAATGTGCCACTGAAGGATACCCTGGTGTATACACAAGGGTCAGCAGCTACCTGAACTGGATCAGAAACGTTGTGGCAGCAGCTCAAGCATCCTAGCACCATTCTTAGCGATCCGGACGTTGAAGTCTGCCTGGGTTACTGGAGTAGTGAAAAGAACGAGGCCGAACCTCAAAACTGACTTCTAATAGAGACAGCACAGGGTTGCATCGCAGCTGCTGACATGAAACAGGTTTTTGTTTGCTTGGCATATGGAACATTCCACCAAATTTCAATAGATCTGGAATGCCATTTATCGGGCACAAAAATATTTTGCATAACTCGTGTTGACATAAATAAACCAGCAATAATCAAGAATCACCAATAAATTATCGTGCCAAGGGGAATACGACTTGTCACGTGACAATGGAGAAAGCGACAGGTCTTCGCGGAGCTTTTCACGCGATTCCAAAAGAGCTCTTTCTGCTGGAATACTTTGAGGTTTGGACGAGAGATTGAAACCGTATCAGTACAGTCACTGGCCAATGAATTAGAAACCTTTGAGATTTGCATTTGAAATTTGTGCACTGTGCAAGGATCTGAAGGAAGTATCATGATATGGAGTATGTTCTTCTGGCATGAAAGTGGTGCCTTGGTGTTCCTCGAAGGTAAACAAAGAGACATGCGATACCTAGATAGACTGCAGATCAAGTGCGCCTTGCAATGTTGCATTTTTATATCGATGGCGACGGATACTTCATGGACGGTAATGCAGCTATGCATCGTGCCAGAAGTGTTGAATATTAGTTCTATGAGCATCATTCTGACTTCCAACACCTTCCCTGACCACCGCAAAGCCCAGATTTTAACCCCATGGAAAATGTGTGGGATAGGGTGGAAAGACGCATCAGACAACACTCTCCTCTCCATCTAGTTGACAGGACCTAAAAAGCTGCATAGCCAATGCATTGTGTTCTCCGGATATAAATGCACTCCAGAAGCTTGTTGACTCAATGCCCAAACGAATCAGAACAGTTATCCATGAAAAAGGTGGTTCAATAAAATATTGATCTTGGTTTTCCAATTCATTGGCCATTGAGTGTAGAATTAACTAGATTCACAACGAGAAACCAATTCCATGGACAACCGAGACTAACTAGTAAACTGGCAAGCGTCCAAAAAACACATGCGAGCAAAGAATTTTTGCCATAGCCTACGAGGATACGAACAGCGTTGCACCCTCTGGATATCAAGTGATGTATCTTCGTAGGCTACGCTGTTACCCGTTTTCTTTGAAGTTCGCGTGTTCAATGACTACCAGTGGTTGACCGCTATCGTACTCGTGTATTTTGCTACAAGAGATTTATAATTGAAAGCTACTCAATTCGTCAAGTCAACCCGTGAGTTCGGTTTCATCACTTTTCGGCGTTTAGTGTAAAAACTACTTGATATTAGGTACTAAATTATTTATGCTAGTATAAATAATTTGGTGGTGGCTTTGAGGGCAAAGGTCAATAATTGAGAAAACGATTTTTGCTATTTTTTTTGCCTTGTTTGTGCCCGTTTCATCTAGTTGTACATGTCATATGGAATGTTGCTAAAAACATTTATTTTTGAACTTCATCTTCCCAGCTGTGTCAAATATGTGTTTTAATTTCCTCTTAAATACTGTACTCTGGGATAAATAGAAACAGCCAGTTCCTCCAACGAAATTTTTCATGATATTTATTACTGTTTTTGTAAGATTAAATGTTGCTGTAATTTACACTTTTGGGTACCTTTTTAAATAAATTCAGAAGATAATGTAATTTTTTGTCTCATTTGTCTTTTTAAACGACTTCGGATTACATAAAGAGGATCCAGAGATTGCAGTTTCGTCCTTGTTGATGGATTCATCAGTTTGGAATGATGAAAAACCGAGCTGGAGACAGATGTCATCCTATTGATACTGAGATAATCAATATACTGGTAGCTAAAGTTAATTTAACACACCATCGAGTGTCTGCATGATGAGCCCATAACAAGGACGAAACTGCAGTCTCTGGATATCATAACTAAGCTATCGGTATTTTATATAATTTATTTCGGCTGACGAAGTCATAAAAAAATTTAAATACCCGGTTACTCTCGGAGAGTGTCGTCTGGGACGCAATGGACAAAACTTTGTCTCATTTCATCCATAAGAAACGGAAGGACATAAAGTTGAAATTAGTGATGTGCTGGATCTTTAAAAATGTAGAATCTGCGTTCTCAAACTTTTTTCTCCTGCGAACCCCTTGAAAAATGCCAAGAAGTTGGCGAACCTCTTGTGCAGTAAGTAATAAGTAACAAACAAAAAAGAAGAGAAAAAGAAAGAAGGCCACGCATGCAATAAAATTTGGGAAAAGTGTTTTAGATTGACGTCTGCAAATATTTCATTGAAAAAACGTTAACATAGCAAAGTATAGAAGCACACAATTCTATTAACTAGCATGATAGCTAGAGAATGAATCCTAAACAAATTCAACCATGGAACAAGCTAAAACAGAATAGCCTGGAAACCTGCAACTTTCCAAGCGCTTATTTACTTTCATTTGGAGCTTCATCAACTTGGACGGGCCGTTATTTCGAGTCGAGGAAGCCGATGTTCTTATTAAACACCCTCAATCAATTTTTAAACCGATAGCTAATTTTTTTCCCATGACAGTGAAAAGTCTGCTGTTGTGCAACTTGTCCTATCGGGAAACTTTTTTGCAAATGTACTTGATTTTACGGGAAAATAGATGAAAACCCGTGAAATCCCGAAATTTTCCACGGAAATACTAAAGTAAGAGTTATTTTCGCTTGGCCACAAAGACAAGTTTTTCTTTCGTTAATAAGAGTTTACCAGTTCTGCGTCGATGCTGATCTCTACGCATGCGCTTTGAATTCTACTGACTGCTGTTCGAAAAATAAAATTTTAGATCTATGGTGATAGTGCAAGGTTCCTCCAGCAATTTAAATTTTTAAAACTGATACTACACACTCCAGAATTCGTGTAACGTTCAGGGCCGTCGCTAGGTCAAAAAACTGGGTGGAAGGGGGGGGGGTACGAAATTTGGCAACCCCGTAATTGTTCCAAACGCAAGTTCCAGTATACAGAGAGAGAGAGAGAGAGAGAGAGAACATTTAGCAACTGGTTTAGCTGGAATAGTCATATTACTAGATTTTAGTACTAGCAACATTAATATAACTCGAAGGATAATATTCAGTCAGAAATAGGGGTGTCGGAGGGCTTCCTCCTGGTATTTTTTCGAAATTGAAGATATAAAAACGCAGTTTTAGACTCTATTTTAAGTTGGGGAAGAAGGGGAGAGAAGGTCCGATAGCCAGAGCTCGATCATTCTGATATTGGACATGGGGCTCATTTGTATTTCAGGACCCCCCTAGGGCCCCACTAAGGTTTTTGAAGACCTGGCATGAAAATTCATTTTGTCCCTTCCCCCTTTCCCCGCCTCCCATATTTCTGCTTATTCTGAAGTTATAAAATATTTCGATCCTTGCGTATTAACACAACCATGTTAAATTTGGTGGCAACTACATATCACAACGTTTAAAAAGTAAAAGAGATATAGTATACGATAATTATATAAGATGGGGTTAAACTTTGCCAGTTTACCGTAAATATCAAAGGTATTTATGATATAACTTTTAATAGTAAATACAGACTGAACTTGGAGTGGTTTTGAGATTTGCAAAGAGATCAATATTTTAAGGGAAATTTTTATCAACAAATAAAGAGATTTTTTTCTCGTCTTTGCTTTTGCAAAAATATGAATGACATCATTGTACTCTAGATTCTGAGTGAAATCATTATTTATTTTTAACTAGCATGATAAATTAAGGACATTTTGGGCCCCCTGAAATCTAAGAGCAGGGGCCTGTGCCCCGCATACCCCTGCGGTAATCAGGCTCTGTCGATAGCCTCTACCGATAATCTCTGCCCCCAAAATTTAAGTACCCAAAACACAATCGTATGTTTATATTTGACTACGTATTGAGACGGGATCCGGGGGCTCTCCCCCGGGAAATTTTCAAGATTGTTATTTGAAAAACACGGTTTTAGACGATCTACGATGATGTTAAGGGAAGAAGAGACTTGGGGGTCATCCCGCGATAAATTTTCAAGCTCCAAGCCCGCAATTGCGAATTATTTGTGATTGTGACAGGTAAAGGGGGGTTCGGGGGCTCTCCTCCGGGAAAAAGCTGAGAATTGTTGTTCGAAAAATACAATTTTAGACGATCTATGGTGATATTAAGGAAAAGAGAGATGCTGAGGCCATCCCCCGACGTTTTTTGAAATTGAAGCCTTAAAAACGCGGTTGTAGGCCTTTTTGTTAAATTTGAGTGCAACACCAGCTTCTTGAAATTAAAGCTCCCGAAAACGTAATTTAAGCCAACCTTCAATGAAAGGGGGAGGGGAAGTTTTGCAGAGGATCGCGCACAGAAATCTTTCTTAATTGAAGCACTAAAAGCAAGATTTAAGACATTTTCCGATGATGTTGACGAGAGAGAGGAAGAAGGGGCATTTTTAGAAGATTTTCGGTAATGTTGTTGGGTGGAGAGATTCAGAGTCCTCCCCTGGTAAATTTTCAAAATTGAAATTCAATTAACGCAATCGTAGGTGATTTTCGATACTGTTAGAGGGGTAGGGGGGTTGGGAGATCTCCCGCGAAACAAATTCCGAATTGAAGCCATAGCAACAAAATTTTGCAGGATCTTCGGTAATATTAGGAGGAGGACAGGTTCGGGAGATCTCAGGTAGTTTTTTAAAATCAAAGTTTAAAGACGAAATTTATTCGACCGTGAATGAGGATGAATGATTAATTTCGTTTTCAACGGACGTTTCTCGGGGTTACGTTGGGAGCACTCTCGTAGTTTTTCGGAAGTGCAGTCCTAAATATTCATGTGTAGGCCATCTTTAATGACTTTAGGTCAAAGGATGGGGTTTGAGAACGTTTTCTCGGATTTTTTTCAAAACCGAAGTTTTAAAAACTCACTTCCAGGCCAGCTTTGGGGACGTAAAAAAATGATTTGGAGTTCTCCACTCTACCCTCAATTTGGCTACTTCCCTATCTTCATTTTACACTTTAATTATTGATAATTGATAAACATATTGTGGCAATACTTTCTTCCAATTTTCCTTTGCCAAACAAGATTATTTGCTTGGACTTCCAATAGTAAAATTCTCAATTTCCAGCCTAATATTTTGTTTTCTTGAAATACAAGTGTCTGCGCCCTGTGAAAAATAACCTTCAACATTTTGGATGGATGTGGTAATTTTTTGTGATGCCTTAGATTTTATTTATTCCGCTTAATTTTATTTCAAACGTGCCTCCTGCATCTCTTAATCAAGCTTTGATTTACTTACGATTTTTACGTTTAAACATTTAGAACTTCTGGTATGAGTATTTATCATAATACTTTGAATCTCTCTTAGCGTTGAAATGTTTTTATTTCTTCCCCTCTCTCTGTTTCAAATATATTTCAGTGACCCATGCATTTTTCTCCACTTAGAAATGATTTTCAGGACACTATTTTTCATCAAAAAAAATTACATATAGGAATGTCTCGGCGATTTCTATGAAGCCATTCTATTTATTTATTTATCTGTTTTTTTAATTTTTTTAACTGAAGAACCATGAAGCATGGTTTTGTATAACCAGGGCCGCCGAGAGACAAGACGTGCACCTCATGTTGCCGACCCTCCCTCTCACTATTCTAATTTTACTCTATGCACAATACTTTAATTTGAGCCAAGCCTATAGTTTCCGATTAGACAGACCTACCTACTATGCGGCATAGTAAATAGTGCACTGGAATACTTTTTTTCTTTTTGCGTTGTTTGAGCGCGAAAAAATATTTGAAGCGCACATTTCTGCGGCCCTTACTTCGATAATCTTACTAAAAGAGAATCATGGATATTCCTAAATTATATTTTAAAATTGCATTTCCCATTCAAATTTTGCAGAAAAAATACTTTTTTTCACTATTATTTCAATTGTTCGTTTATATTTACTATTTAATTTTTTTTTTAAAGAACGAAGCGTTTTCCTTTTTCTTCGTTTGTTGCATCGCTAAAAGGAAATCGGCGGTCCCACTTCTGAAAAACTGGAAGGGGTGGCGTCGGCCCTGGTAACGCGTTATACCCATTAATACTGGTTACCTTACACAATTTTTTTACAGTGTATTTTTAATTAAGCTTCGGTCAATTTAAAAAAAACTCTTAATGGTATAGTTGTGGAAGGAGCTCTAAGTTTGACTCAAATATCTGACACTTTCGTTCTTACTTTAGGTTCAGCATTTTATTTGCTTCTTTGAGTGTGATAAAATTCTTTTACACATGGAAACATGGTAAAAAAGGGATATAAAAATTTATAAAAGTCTTTTCTGTGACACCAGTGGTGTTTCCATAGGGTATACTCCATATACGCCGTATACTCTCAAACATATTTTAGACGCATAGCAGTGGCGCCGACTCCATGGGGCCTGAGGGGGCCCGAGCCCCCCCCCAATAATCAAGAAAATTATTATTCATATTATGATTTCTAAACTCATAAATTTATCTTTTATTTTCCTTGTTTGAAGATAATTTACCTTGTAAAATACATTCAGTAATGAGTTAAAACAAATAATTATTATGGTAGTAAGCAGGTTAACTGAAAACGAGTGGTGTGAATAATGATGGTGTTACGGTGCTGCAAGCACACTAAGAATTTGTCCCAGTGTGCGAACTTACGGGTCAAGTCTGTTGCTAGTGGGCAGCGCTGCGGCGCTCTTCTAAGTGTTGCTGATCTGGAAAAAATATATGAGGGTTTGATTTGTATATGAAATGGGAGGCGTGATAGTTTTGAATGCATTTGGGAATTGTGTTTAAAAGGAAAACCTTCACTAAATGATGATCCTTTCGCTTCCTCGGAATCGACGTATACCAAAGAAGTATGAAAATAACAAAGCCAGCTCACTGCACACTTTCAAAATCCCAAAGTAATACAAGGCAATGCATTGAAGTTTGTGAAATGGTACAATCTTGCATTATTGGGCGGTTTATATCAACTGGACTCACATAATTCATTGCAGTGGAACAAGAGTGCTTGCTTTTATTAAACAAAAGTGAAACAAATTTTGAAAAATCAAGTGAGTTTTTCAAAAATGACCTAGACATGGAGAAACTGCATTTACGCTTGATTATGTCAGCCGATATCACTTATGAAAAGACAACTGGTCTTAAAAAACATGCGTTAATTAAATTACCTTTTTACAAAAATACTGTGCGTGTTTGTATTTATTTCCTTTTTTCAAAGCCAAAAAATATGCGTCAGGCTTGTCGAGTTTTTGGGGTTCTAATGTTGATTAAATGACTTTAAAATGCTTTAAAAAAAACTTTGAAGCTCACTATTTTTAATCTCAAATTTAGAAAATTTCCCGCGGAAAGACATCCCCCCCTTCACAATATATATATATTTTTAAGTCGACATCTCTAGGAGTGCCCTTCCATGCAAGTCAAGTGCCCTACCTTTTTCAATGCCTCGCTACGGCACTGCACGGCTCCCCGTAGAAAAGAACAGAAAACTGTCTCTTTCTGAGACAAGTGACATGATCTAGTTGAACTAGAAAATTTGTATACCATTTTTTAGATTGTTTTACGTTAAAAACGCCATGTCACATTTGTTTGTTTAAATTAAACACTAGAAAATATGTAAATTGGCATTTTCAAGGTACAAAAATCTGACCTTTATTTGGGAGGGAGGGGGGGGGAACCTCCATGGGATTGCATAACCACCTAAACCCCCGGTGATGTCTAGCCCCCTCAATATTTTTTGCAAGTCGGCGCCTCTGACGCATAGCGTATATACCCTCAAGCTTCAAAATTTTTCATCTTATGACATATTATATACATGATCGCATACACATTTGGTGCACAATAGATTAGGAGTATACCCTCAGAAGAATTGATGGGAACATCACTGTCTGACACGGTATGTGAATTTTTAAAAATGAATCAGATGTAAATTAAAGAATATGTTTTAAAAATGTTTTTCTTTAAGAAAACTCTCAGTTTAACAATATGATCTTTTTTCTGACAATAAAATTGGAACCGTC
>NC_072739.1:131282545-131331551 GCF_026930045.1 Uloborus diversus | reverse complement strand
TGTTGAGTTTGTTAAAAAAATTCATAGTTTCATTCCAAATAATTCTTTTATGGATTCTTTTGATGTTAACTCTAGATTTACGAACATTCCCGTCAAGGGTTCATTGTTATGCCTTCGTAGAAGACTTTCTGAATTTAATTTCACCAATACGGAAATAGAAGATTTAATTTTCCTTACCCGTACTTGTCTTAAGCAATGTTCTTTTGTTTTTAATGGGAAATTTTATATTATGTTAGATGGTCTGGCTATGGGAAACCCACTTAGCCCCATTCTTAGTGATATTTACATGCATTATTTTGAGGTTAAGCTGTTCCAAAAACTGCAGTTTCAATTTTATGTTCGGTATGTTGATGATTGTTTTGTTTTAATGAACCAGAATCAGTTTGAGAGTGATGAGGTTTTATCTATTTTAAACTCCATTGATCCTCATATTCAGTTTTCTTGTGAGAAAGAACGGAATAATTGAATTTCATTTCAAAATAAAATAGATTTCAATGGTTACCCCCCCCCCTCCCCCCCCCCACCACTGTATTTGAATTTGATTCCAGGACTGCTCAAGTCTAAGAAGCAGTAAATGCATATTTTACAATAAATTTAGTATGTTTGTGTATTCAATGTATTGTATGAAATGTATTATTTTTGTACATATTTATTCTGAAATACGGTTTGAAAAATGTATCTTTAAACAAGAAGCTAGTCCTTAAAAAATAAAATGAACTCCTGCAAAACTGCTTAAAAACACCTTGCTTTTAATTTTCAAAGTTGAGTATGAACCCTGTAAGATAAACAAATATAAAGTATCTGCGCACATAACAGAAAACTATCTGCAGAAATAAAAATCAACATGCAGTGGGTAGGTAAAGTTTTTAGAAAGAAAATGTCTTTTACTTTCAATCACGTATTCGTGAAAGCAATATGTAATGAAAATTTTTCATTGATTTATCTTCAAATTTTGAAGATAATCATTGTAAGTGTTTATATAACATTTATATTATTAACAATTTTCAGTGAACGCACATAACTGCAGCATGTGGGTGATTCTCCAAAAACCTGACATTTTCCAATCATATTTTTAAGTAAAATGCTGAAAAAAATTATACTTACTCTTTGTTAGGAACTTATTAAGAGAAAAATGGAGGGAACTCACTTTAACTATGTTACACCTTCAAAAGAGGGGGTCAAATTTTCATACAGCAAGAGACTGACAAGCAGCACATGGAGAGTTACAAAATGAATTTCTTCATGGGTTATCTAAAATGTAATTACAGTAATAAAGAAATAACTGAAGCCTAAATCAAAAAGTATGGTTATTAAATGACAAAACAAAATTTATGTAAAACCTCCCTTAACTGACACCCCCCAATTTCTTCGAGTACAAGTCCCACATAGGTTTTACCATATTATTCATTCTGATTGGCGTACACCTCGAATAACGGACATTCATTTTAACGAAAAAAAATCGATTGCTACATTAAAACTTTCTTTAAGTTAGCCATACACAGTATGATAAAATTTACAAAAAGAAAAGTTACCTTCTCATTACCTGCAAATTGTTTTATAGTTCAGGAAATACAAACATAAAACAAAAAGGAAATCAGCAATATTAATAGCACATATTTTACTTTTAATTTAAAGCAACTACGAAACTTATAGCAAATTCCCTAACCTATTCGAGCAACATTTAGATATACAAATATCTAACCAAGAAATATCTTTTGAAGTGATTCGTCTGAACAGCAACAAAAATAAATAAATAAATTATTCCCCTGATACATTTTTTAGTTTATCGTTTGCCAAATTTAACTTCCTTTTTTTCAATTGATCGCATTTTCCAACTAATGGATTGGAAATAAATCCTTCTATTCTACGGGATGCATTACCAGTGCTTGAGAAATTATGCTAGGAGAGTGATTATTTTAGGACTGGAATATGACACTTTTTAGGACAGGAGTAGTGATGTAAAATACCCAGGTATTTATTTTTTGGGGTAAATACCCAGGGTATATAACCGGGTAAATACACAAAATGGGTATTTACCCGGATATTTATTTCAAAAATTTATATTCAACTAAAATACTTTCCTATATGTATTCCACTATGTATACCTATATAAATAACCGTATACAAAACAATAATTTTTTGCCCAAAAACTGTATTTTGATCACATATTTAAAGAATAATTGTGTGAAAGAACTTATCAATCTAATATGATATTCACATTAAATGTGTTGGATTATGCCTAATCAATGTTGATAGCGAATTTTTAGATATAAAAAGCCATTCTACAAAAAGTAAAAAGGTTAACTGGTTACAAAAAAAAAAGCAAACATTAATTTTTTAAGGTCCTAATATTTTATAACCCAGTATTATGTCCCTGCATGACATCAAAATGTAACGAAATGTTGCTCCTAATTTATTATTACTATTTATTTACTCATAACTTTTGCAGAAATTTCCTTCAAACCTAGTTCAAGTGTTCAGGTGTATTCTGCATCTCATATATATATATATACATATATATATATATATATATATATATATATATATATATATATATATATATATATATATATATATATATATATATAATGGCAAATAACAAAAAGAAATTAAGCATTTAAAAAAAGGGGAAGGAATAAAAAAATATATAAACAAAGCCAAAGAAAAAGAAAAGCTGCTTTGAGATTGAACTCATCAGCATTGGAGATCTCAATGAATTAAGTATCAGAACGACAAAGCAACACAAATGGATAGTTAGGCAAACGCACTACAAATCTAAAAAATGCATGCTTTGAAGCGGCAGCCAAGTTTTGAAAAGATAAAAAATGGGGAGAGAATGTAATGAAAATACAAATGCCTGGTGTGGAAATAATCATTTACCACTGGCAAAGACAAATTCATGAGAATTATATCGAAATTCTCTTGTAAATTATCCTGTCATCCTATTTAAGTTTTAGAATAGTTCATTCTAAATTCTAAGAGTTTTTTTTTTTTTTTTTGATAAGATTTCACTAAGCCTTTGATTAAAAAAATTATAATATCTAAATTTTTATATTTTTAATCTTTCATTTTACGGTTTATGTTTTAAAAAGAAAATCACCACCTTTTGATACCATCTAAATTTTTTTTGCAAAATGCACAAGTACTAGGAGATGTATTTACCCTGCCTTCTGATAAATACCCAAAAAATTATTTACCTTCCCACCCTACATCACTAATTCCGTGTATTAAAAATAGTTTGAATCATGAAGTACTTGGGAGCAAGTTGAAATGAGCAAGGCAACAGAAAACAATATTTTGATATTTTTTTTGCTTATTAATGTGAAAACTGTTTCTATATTTGCCATGTTATCACTTAAACAGCATTAAAATAAATAACATCATAGTCTTAATAACTTCTCAGTTTATTCTTCCAAATATCCCTCATACTTCCGTTTTTTTTTTTTTTTTTGGAAATGACTAACCTAGATTGTGATTTTGAAATCCTGAAGTTCATCATTAAATTGTTTATACTTCTCCAATTATGACATTGAAAAGAAAGATTCTTTGGTTCACACGATATGTTTCTTTCATAATTTCATCAAGTCTTTCAATGAAAAATATTACAAACTGTGTAATTACATATGTATTTATCAGTTTTAACAATTATTTTATATTTAGATTAAAAAAAAAAATCTCATTCACTTTTTGCATTTTTTTTTTTTTGTAAAATACCCAGTTTTTGGGTATTTGCCCAGGCCTTGGGTAAATACCCAAAAAATATTTACCTACCCGCTGGGTATTTACCTGATCCACATCACTAGACAGGAGTATGACATTTTTCATTCAATTTGCCTGTTACGTAGGCCCAGGATTATATTTAAGGTAAATAATGGTATTTTTCTATTCTAACCTCTTAATTCAACTACACAATAAGAGTAGAGTTAAAATTTTTTTGTTTATTTAAAATAGAAATATTGTCCAGGAGAATGACAGCAAAAATGTTACATACCCTATTCTTGAACTTCAAAATGTAATGAGAACAGCAGACAAATCATATCAACAAAATACTTAAGGAATCCAACAAAATGGTGATAATCAAGTTTCATAGTGCAGTAGTTTAAAAATTCCTTTTTTTTTTAAAATCCTATTTCGTTTTTCGATTCGATTAACATTACTGTTGCAAGGCAACAAAATTTGTAACAATGGGTTTTATATTTAAATGTTTAATGGGGAAATTACATGAAATTTGCTGTTTTCCATCCTAACCGAAATAATAATTTTATTTTAGAACTTTAATTTTTCAGCGCTAAGTTGTACCTTAGATAAAGCAAATCATTTAGTGAAATCCGGAAGTCTCTAAGTGGTTTAGTTGCTGAGATATAAGCAAAATCAGGCCTCCGTGACAGTCAGGCCAAGTATAATAAAAGTGCTCAAAAAATGAAAACACTTTCTGAATTAAACAATTCTTGTGTTAGGCTACTGGGCATAATATTGTTAGGGTTTTGAAGAATCACCCATATGTATTTGCACAGCATCACATGTATCTGCGCACGGCGTGCACCTACAGTGGCTCTCAAAAGTGTTCGTACACTTTAAAATTTTTTAGTAAAACCAAAATAACGCGAAACTGAATTCGAATATGAAGTCCAATATTTTTTCACATCATTCCTATGTCATTCTAAGTAAAACCCTGTCGTGTTTTCAAAATATTGACGGATCTTCTTTTTGAAATAGGTCAAAAAACGAAGAGACAGAGAAATAATACGCCACAAAAGTCGTCGTACACTCAAATATTTTCGAATAAATTCATGATTAAAATTATCAAATGTCGTTTTTTAAAAATATTTTTTAATTGTGTTGACTCATAAGAGTCATTTTTCTTTTTGTTTATTTATTCCTTAATATTGTGCTTATTACTTTAAAATGGCTGGTATTCGTAAAAAACCACAAACACCATTCGAAATTTGAATTTTTTCCTCACATTAGCGGTAAAACGGTTTGAAATGTCTCTTAATTATTATTCCATTAATTTATTCCATTTAATTTATTCCATTCTATAGTAATTATTCCATTAATTGTTAATTTATTCCATTCTATAATAAAGTGCTTGATAAAATGCTTTAAAGAAAATATTCAGACCGAAAACAGGGTAATAAAAGGTCAACCGACAAAGTTAACAAAGCGTGATCGTAGATTTAAAATTAAAAAAAATTATGAAAAATACACATTTGAGTGCTGTAACAGTTTCTGCAGAATTTAATGAAAAAAACTTACATTTAATTTTCACCTAAAATTGTTCGCCAAGTTCTCTGATTAACTGGATTAAATGGGAACTCTTCCAGCAGAAATTTCTTGTTCGTGCGAAAAACGGAAAGCTTACGCTTTTTGTCGCAAAAAAATGATAAATAGCTCCAAAGCGTTTTGGAATAACGTCTTACTTACAGATGAAATTAAATTTAACACTTTTGGTTAGATTGTTGTATAATTGTCAATAGAAGAAAAAATGAAGAACTTGATCTTAAGAACTTAGTTGGATCAGTTTATTAGGACGGTGAAATGGTTCTTGTGCGAGGGTGCATATCAGCATCAGGACTTGGCAGTTTGGAATTTTTTGATGAAATAATAAATCATGCTGTTCATTTAAATATTTTAAAAACCAATTTTAAACTCTTAGCCAAAATTTTGGTTATCGGAAACAACTTTGTTTTTTCATCAAAATAACGATAAGAAGCACACAGCTTTCAACGTTTGCGTCTAGTGCCTCAAATATTGTCCTAAAGTTTAGAAAATAATCCTTCAATCTCCAGATTTGAACTTAAACATATTTAGAGATATCTGGAGGCTAGATTACGAAAATACGGTTTTGAAACGAAAAAAGAGCTAAAAACAGTAACACTCGAAGTGTGGTTGAACACTTACTCAGATATTACGCAAAAAAAAAAAAAAAAAAGATGTTTAAAAGGTGATGTTGATACTGCATGATCTTCTACTAAATAATAACTACTTAATAAAAAGTTAGATTATTCAATAAATATATAAACATTTTTAAAGTGTACGAAGACTTTTGTGAGATAAAATTTCTGGCACTTTTTGGTTTTTAATTTTTAAAAAATTAAGTTTAAATATTTTTAAAAAAAATTTCATGTAGTTTTGTTGAAAACTGATCATAGATCTTATAATTGAATACCTATACCGAAATAATAATTCCAACGGATGGATAGGGTCCTATTTCATTGAAAGTCATAGGTGTACGAACACTTTTGGGAGCCACTGTATATTATTTAGCTATGGTTGTCACGACACTGCACAAGCCTAGCTTCTAACTGGTGAAAGGAGCCTGGCGAAAAAGCCCATTTCACGGCGTCAATACAAGCAGGTTTGTATAGTTTAGCCATTTTGGATCGGATTTTTCATTGTTGCACTGCTTAGGTTACCACAGCAAAGTTTCGGATTTCGCCAAATTTACAGAAAATAATATTTTATTTTATAAACAATTCACGTGACGCTAATAATTGCTCACAGTGAACAATCACCAAACGCGATAACTCGCCATTAAAGACAACCACTCAAACACGCGGTCCGATCCAAAATGGCTAAACTTAAGCCATGCCATGCCATGTAATAGCTAACAGGCCTGGGGGGAACCCCCATTTACTTGACTTGGTGAAGGGTAGGGAGCAGGAAAAACGTGCCAGAGCACATCTACTGGAAAAAGAAGGAGGGGGGGGGGAAGGAGCAAGCTTATGGCCTCGCTAGGGCTGCGAGGCCGCTTGTGAGGGCGTCAATCAGTTTCTGTCCGTTGTGGTCGTGGGGGCAGTTCGCTGAGTCCTTCTAGTCCAGGCGTTTCCTTCTTGGGCGGGAAAGGTCCGGGGGGGGGGGCTGTCGGGGCTTAGGACGTTCCGGGCAGATGGGAGCATTGGCGGTGTGGGCGCCTCCGCAAAAGGCACAGCAGGCTGGTGATGACTTGTCCTTGGAGCACTCGTAAGAGCGGTGCTCTTGAGCACACTTCAGACATCTTGGAGCTCTAAAGCGCTTCGCAGCGGTGTGGCCGATGCGTTGACATCTGTAGCATTGTACTGGAGTCGACTTTGGGTAGAGACGCTCGACAGAGATGCGTAGGTAACCGATGTGGCTAACTCCGAAGATATCCTCGGCTTTATCAGTCTTGTCAGTACAGCTATGTAGAGGGGAAGTGGTTTTCTTTCGGGGCCGGTCTGCATCTGGAGAACTTGGTCACCTCAAAACCGAGTACTTTTAGGTCATCTTGGATCTCGTTTGTTGGGTAGGACAGGGGAAGACCCCTGATAACCGCCTTGAGGGGCCTTTTGTTAGGGAGGATGCGGCTGTGATATTGCATTCTGTGGTCATGGAGATAGCGTTCGAATAGATCGATTTCCTCGGTGAGTGAGGGGAAGACTTGAGGTAATCGCCGGTGAGCTTCCCTTGTATGGAACCTGCACAGAGCTTGTCGAGTTCAGCAAGTAGTTTGACCGGGTCAGGAGCATTGGCGATCGTTATGGGAGGCGGTCTGGTCCTTGCTGTACTAGGTTGGCAGTAGGAAGTATGGGAGCTGCACTTGCTTCAGTTTGGACATCTTCGTGAGCATCATTGTCATCCACTTGAAGGGGAGAGAACTTGTTCCTTAAGGGCAGTTCTGGATTTGCGGGGGCAGGAGGAAGTGAAACTTGAGGGTTTTGGTTGTCGTCTTCGGCGTCCATTTTATCATGAGGGGGGTAGTCGGAAGGAGGAACTCGGGTGTATCTTGCTCTTGCATAAGCTGCCATCTTGATGTCGACGATTTCCTCGCGGATCCTTTGATGAGTGGCCGTTCAGGTTCTTCGGTCAGTTCTATCCAGACTGCGTAGTAAGCTTCCAGCATAGTTTAACATTCCTTCAATCGCGACTCGGTCAGTGCAAGCTTCAAGATCTTTTCTAGCTTGGGTGGAATCGTATTCATATTTCTCGAGAACTTGATCAACAGTCTTTCGCTTTTTGCCTGACGAGTTGCTCCGTGAGGAGGTCGTGGAGGCGAAGGAGCTGGGAGAAGCGGGGACGCTGGACCGGGGGACGGTTTCTATGACGGGGTAAACCCCGCCGGCCCGGACAAGGGCCTCTACGCCGTTATCCCCGGGAGCAGCCGCCTTCTTCCGCGGTGGTTGCTAGAACAACGGATGCGAGAGAAAAACACGTCCGACCAGTTCGGACGCTCGACAAGTAGGACTTCACGCCAAATTATGGTACAGTTGGAAAAGGGAAGCAGCACACTCTAAATTGCCAGCTCAGCTGATTATAATATTGTTATAAATTCTGTAAATAGTAATTATTGTAGTAACGTGACCTGTAAATAGTTTCCCGTAATGAATATACAACCCCTTAACAGTCGGCTAAAGTAAAGGACCCCCCCCCCTCCATTTCTTTTTTGTTCATTGATAAAATTTGATAACGGTCTACTATTTTCCAGAAGCGTTTGGAATATTTGAGAGATTTCTTTCGATGTTTATAAAGCCGTTAGCGCGTGATAAAAAGTTTAGTTTCGATTGAGAATTTGTACTGAGAGTGTATTAGCTCTGTTTATTCCGAGGCATTTCGCTGTGTTGTTTTCGTATTTGGAAGTAAATACGTGGGTAACCGTTGAGTTTACGGTGTTGTGTGATGCTTGTTAATTGCTGATGATTAATTTAGCAGTTGTTAACGATTTCTCCTGTACATAGTGTAAATAAAACTCCTGTGTTTTTATCAAGAACTGTGTCATCCTTTCAAGAAAGTTGGAAGTCTCGCCGGATCCGTTACAATTGACGCCCAACGTGGGGCTACTTCTGACTCGCGGCTAGCGACAGCCCCAAAAATTTATCACAAATGCTCTTTCTTCACTGCGCATTCATACTGCGCATTGCGGATGTCCGAGTTTCGGACTTCCGGCATCCATGTTGTTTGTTTACATTTGTCATAGAAGTTGTCATTTATTGCATAAGACAAACCCGTTGTCGCAAAAAATAAGTGTTTGGTTTCAAACTGCTTGATTCTGATCGTATAAACAAAAATCTAAATTATTTCTTCTTACGCAAAATAGGTTATCGATCTGATGTTAACACACAAAAATTTCATTATTATTGCACTTAAAAATGATCTATCATCATTTGCGCTATATATATTCACGATCCACGACAAAATAAAAATGCTTGTAGTGATGTTTTTGTTTTTTAGATATTTGCTGAAATTTACCTTCAGAACAGGCTTATGCTAAAAATATTAAGATTAAGAATATTCTTGATTATAATACTGAGGCGTTTTTCAGAGAGTTTTTTTTTTGAAGATTATGGTAGAAAAGCGATTCTGAAAAATAAACTCCACTATTGTTGACAATTTGACTTCACTTATTAGCAGGATTGCCAAACGTCAAAGATTTTAAGGTTCTGTCCCGTATAATGAAAAGCTCCAAGAGAACTCCTACAGGAGATCGTAGATTCTCGCTTTCTAATTGACCTACAGGGCCGGGGTTTTTTGTAAACAACATCTGATAACATGAAATAAATTAACGTATTAATTACAAATTGAAATTAATGCATTAATTTTTTTTCACGTTCTCTCCGGGATACGAGCCCTCGGTCTCATAGTACTTTCGTAATGAGACCTCGGCTCGCCGGCCCTGCCTCGGTCTCATTACGAAAGTACTATGAGACCTCTGGCTCGCCAGGACCTCGCTCCGCTCGGTCCGTTATCCCTCCGACTGTTTATATACATCACAGTCGGATATGAGTCACAGTTTTTTATGCATTAGATGAGACACCACAAGGGTGGCTCCTTCTGTTCAATGTACAATAATGACAAGTAATATGTATAAATTGACACCATTTTTGTGCCGGTTTATTAAATTTATATGTGACAAGATGAAACAGCACGTGCGAAAAAATCAACAACGCTAAAATGAATGAGCGAGCGCGGTTCGGCAATACGGCTACAGTTAAGCAAGTCTGCGCATGCGCATGTGAATCGGAGCATTTGTGATAAGTTTTTGGAGCTGCGGCTAGACGCCCGTCTACTTCTGGACTTTCTTGGAGTAAGTGTGACTTTGGACATTTTTTCCATAAAGACTGTTTGAATTTATAGACTTTGTTTTTATGGTGATTACTCGCGCAATGGATGACCAATTAAAACAACTTCTGGAAGCAATTAATGCTGTGAAAAGTGACTTGACCGAAAGTTTGGCGACTAACCAAGAACAGTTAAATTAACTGCTAAAATTACTACAAGTCAAGATGAAATAAAAAGTGACCTAACGTCGATGAAAACCATGATGGAGAATCAACTAACCGCCATGGGAGATAAAGTTGATGCTCTTGAAGAAAAATTTGATACTGTGGAAGAACGTATCGCCAATGTGGAAAATAAGTTGCAAGATGAAGACAAGAAATTTACTTCATTTAAGGAAGAAATAATTAAAGACATGGAATGGAGATTGGCGACCGCGGAAAGCAGCTCTGTACAGTTTGGCGCTCCCACATCTGTTGCTCAACCGTCCACTAAACTGGCCACATTTGATGGGAAAAGTTCGTGGCGGGTGTACAAGACGCAATTCATGATAGTGGCGGAAGCGAACGGATGGGACTCTGCTACCAAGGCCTGCCATCTTGCAGCATCCCTGAGAGGTGACGCAGCGGACATTCTTCAGACCCTTCCGGACAGCCAGCGCCTGGATTTCGCCGTCCTCACATCTGCGTTGGAGCTTCGCTTCGGTGAGAAGTGCTAGAAAGATTTCAGCCGACTCCAGTTGAAGTCCCGTTTCCAGAAAACCGGGGAAACCCTGCAAGAGCTTGCAGGTGGACAACGAGAGACTGTCTCATCTTGCTTTTTGCGACTGCCCTGCGGATGTTCGAGACAACCTGGCACTCAACTACTACATCGACGGTGTTCGAGATCCGGAAATCCAGAAAGCTCTACGGATGGCGGATGTCAAAGACCTGAATTCTGCCGTTGTGTATGCGATGAGATACGAGGCCGCCCAAGAAGCAACCCGTGTGGATCGCCATCTAATCCGGACTCAGGAAGCTGATGAGTCTGATTCCAGGTCGTCCCACCTCGCTGAACTTGAGAGACAACTCGGTGACTTGGCAAAACATCTGAGCAGCATAACAACCCAAAAGAAACAAGAGCAGAAGTGCTGGAAATGCGGTAGTGAAGGACACCTGCGAAGGAGTTGTCCGGCTCGCCAAGCTACGCGAGGGAAAGAAATCACCTCCACCAGAGCTCTGCAGATTTCCTCTACTAGTAGTGGCAGTGATGGACTTTTCATTTACGCACATGTAAATGGGAATCCTTGCAAACTGATTGTCGACACTGGAGCCAATGTGACAATCGTTAGGACAGATGTGGCTCGTGAATTTGGATTGAAACTGTTGTGGGCATCGCCACGCGTAAGTCTCGAGACTGTGACAGGTGACAAAATTGAGATTGAGGGTAAAGTGGACTTGGAAATAGTGTTTGGGAATGCCACCTACCATCATACGGCATTCGTTGCTGATATCACGGACCCCTTCATTCTCGGATTGGACTTTTTAAAGAAGTATGACTTCAACCTCGACTTCAAGACTAATGAGCTGCACTCGATGAGAGAAGACATAGCCGTTTTCCCCGCAGAAAGTGATGTAAAATCCGCTCATCAAATAATAGCCCAAACAGATTTATCGATTCAATCAAGGTCAGAATCATTAATACCTGGCTACATTGAAGAAAGCAATAGTTTTCGATTTGGACTCACTAAATACCCTAACCTAAGCAATAGCCTAAAAGGAGTGCTGGTAGCATCTACGCTTGTGGACCTTTCTAAGGATGTAATTCCTGTGAGAGTTGCCAACGTGAGTGAAAGGCCAAGAAATATCCGGAAAGGTGAAGTGTTAGCAACTTGTACTCCAGTAAACTGCATCATTAGAAGAATCAATTCCCCTGAGACTGTGCCTTCCGAGTCCTTGACATCGAAGTTAATTGGGAGTGCGCCGTTATCGAATGATCAAAGAACTGCTGCGGAACAATTGGTGGACGACTTCAAGCACCTGTTTTCATCAACATCGGAGGATGTGGGCCGGACGGATTTAACGCAGCATAGGATCTATACTGGAGAACCCTATTAAACAGCATCCAAGACGACTACCGTTTGCCAAGAAGGAAGAGGTCGAGACCCTCCTGAAAGAGATGCAGGAGAATGATGTCATCGAACCCTCGTCCAGTCCTTGGGCCTCTCCCATCGTCTTGGTCCGAAAGAAAGATGGCTCCACCAGATTTTGTGTCGATTACCGACGACTGAATGAAATCACCAAGAAAGACAGTTACCCTCTTCCACGGATAGACGACACCTTGGACACTCTTTCCGGACACAAGTGGTTTTCGACCCTGGACTTGAAGAGCGGCTACTGGCAGGTTGAGATATACCCTGATGACCGAGAGAAGACAGCGTTTACAACTGGACAAGGATTATGGCAGTTTAAAGTGATGCCCTTCGGCCTCTGCAATGCACCAGCTACGTTCGAGCGTCTTATGGAGACAGTGTTAAGAGGACTTTCCTACGAATCCTGTCTGGTCTACTTAGACGATATCATCATCGTGGGACGCAGTTTCGAAGAACATCTGGAAAATCTTAGGAAGGTGCTGCAGAAGCTTAAGGAAGTCAATCTGAAGTTAAGCCCGTTCAAATGTAATTGGTTCCGCCGGGAAGTGAACTATCTTGGTCACATCATCTCTTCTGAGGGTGTACAAACCGATCCAGAAAAGGTATCTGCGGTCAAGAGTTGGAGCCGTCCCGAAAACATCCATCAGCTGCGAAGTTTTCTGGGGCTCTGCACTTACTACAGGAAGTTTGTGAAGGGTTTTTCTAACATTGCACGACCTTTGCATAAGCTGACGGAAAGCAAGCAAAAGTTTGAATGGTCCAAAGAATGCGAAGATGCATTTCTACGACTGAAGGAGGCTTTTACATCAACGCCTATCCTCAGCCTGAAAAATCCTTCATCCTGGACACTGATGCGAGCAACGAGGGTATCGGAGCTGTTTTATTCCAAGAATTTGACGGCAATGAACAGGTCATCGCATACTGGAGCAAATGCTTATCAAAGTCGGAGCGAAATTACTGCGTCACCAGAAAGGAGTTACTGGCCATAGTGAAAGCTGTAGAACACTTCCATTATTACCTCTACGGCCGAAAATTTCTGCTTCGGACAGATCATGCCTCGTTAACTTGGCTTTTGAACTTCAAGAATCCAGAAGGCCAGATAGCCAGGTGGATACAGCGGCTCCAGGAATATGACATGGAGATCAAGCACCGAAAAGGGTTGTCTCACGGTAATGCAGACGCTTTATCAAGGAGACCCTGTCCTGAGAACTGCAATTATTGTTCCCGAATCGAGAAACAGTATGGAACGACTAGCCCTACTGCCTATCAGGTGACAGTGACTCCAACATCATCAGAACCTGATCCAAGGAGTGATGACCAAGTTCGAAAAGATCAACTTGAAGACCCCGACATAAAACCAATTTTGGAGTTCATGGAGAGTGACAGTCGGCGACCTAGCTGGCAGGACGTTTCCATCTTCAGTCCTGCAACAAAAAGATACTGGGCTTTATGGAACTCACTCCATTTATGGAACGGCGTGCTACACCGAAAATGGGAATCTGATGACGGCAAAACGTCTAGGTGGCAGTTACTACTTCCCCGATCAAGGATTTCAGATGTTCTGGAAGAAATACATAGTAGTGCGACTGGAGGACATTTTGGTGTCTTGAAAACCCTCAATAAAGTTCGGGAGCGCTTCTTCTGGAGCAAGGCGAAGGATGACGTGGAGAAGTGGTGCCATTCTTGTGACGCCTGTGCTGCTCGTAAAGGACCGAAGAAGAGAAGCAGAGGGAAGCTACATCTGTACAACGTTGGAACTCCTTTCGAACGAATTGGGATCGACATCCTGGGTCTTCTACCAAGAACTGCTGACGGGAACAAATACATTCTTGTTTCCATCGACTACTTCACCAAATGGCCGGAAGCATATCCCATTCCAGATAAAGAGGCTACCACCGTAGCAGAGATTCTAGTCCAACATTGGATCGCGAGATACGGAACACCTTTGCAGATTCATTCCGATCAAGGGAGGAATTTCATCTCTGCTGTGTTTAAGGGCCTATGTCAAATTCTCGGGATTGAGAAAACTAGGACAACACCACTACACCCACAATCGGACGGCATGGTGGAGAGATTTAACCGCACAATCCTGAATAATCTCTCACTTATGGTCTCCAGAAATCAACAGGATTGGGACAAGAAGCTACCTTTGTTCCTGCTGGCCTATCGCAGTGCTGTCCACGAGACTACCGGATATGCCCCATCTGAGATGCTCTTCGGACGAGAGCTTCGGCTACCTTGTGATCTCGTCTTCGGTCGTCCTCCGGATGCGCCTGCATCGCCTGAGGAGTACATCCAGGATCTCCAGGCACGGTTAGAAGACGTTCATAACTTCGCACGAGAGCGAATCAACATCGCGGCGGAGAAGATGAAGACCCGATACGACACAAGGTCTACTGGACATGAATTCAACGAAGGCGACAAGGTTTGGTTATGGAATCCCATCCGACGGAAAGGTCTTTCACCCAAATTGCAGTCTCATTGGGATGGACCCTACAAAGTCCTTAACCGACTAAATGACGTCGTAGTGAAGATCCAAAAATCACCTAATGCAAAACCTAGGGTTGTACATTATGATCGGTTAGCCCCATACTATGGCCATAGTTCATGAGTATTACGTAAACAACCACGGTTGATAACATAAAAGTTGTAGATAATTTTTTTTGCTTTTAATGTTTCGTAATATTGTTATTATTGTGTTTCCTATGCATTATTGGTTATTATTTAATGTGTGTATTCGTGAACATGTGATAGAAGTTTGGCACCCTTTCTGGGGATTGTACTGCCCGGGACGTGCAGTCCTTAGGAAGGGGGCAATGTTACAAATTCTGTAAATAGTAATTATTGTAGTAACGTGACCTGTAAATAGTTTCCCGTAATGAACATACAACCCCTTAACATTTGGCTAAAGTAAAGGACCCCCCCATTTCTTTTTTGTTCATTGATAAAATTTGATAACGGTCTACTATTTTCTAGAAGCGTTTGGAATATTTGAGAGATTTCTTTCGATGTTTATAAAGCCGTTAGCGCGTGATAAAAAGTTTAGTTTCGATTGAGAATTTGTACTGAGAGTGTATTAGCTCTGTTTATTGCGAGGCATTTCGCTGTGTTGTTTTCGTATTTGGAAGTAAATACGTGGGTAACCGTTGAGTTTACGGTGTTGTGTGATGCTTGTTTAATTGCTGATGATTAATTTAGCAGTTGTTAACGATTTCTCCTGTACATAGTGTAAATAAAACTCCTGTGTTTTTATCAAGAACTGTGTCATCCTTTCAAGAAAGTTGGAAGTCTCGCCGGATCCGTTACAATATTATGTTTTCGATAACAAGACTGTCCCCGGTTGTCCTTAGCAGACTGTAAATTAATCATAACCGACTAAATCAACTTTTTCTGCTTTATACCTTTGTTGGATTTCATGAGGACTCATCTACACAATACTGTTAACATTGAAAATAATTAAAGGAATGTGGGCTTCGAATTTAATACATAATTATAGCCATGTTGCGCATGCCTTCTTACTAAGGAACCCATCTCTCAACTGCGACAAATATGGCCGAGCGGAATACTCGTGCATGCTCAAACAAACATGCCTTACCTTGAACAAGCTTATTTATGTTTCAGTTGAAGGAGGAGAAATTCTTGTATTGCCGAAGGAAACAGATTTTCCTCACCCATCTATTTACAAATCGAATCGCTTGATCCGTCACGCATCAGAAATCATCCTTTTAGAGCCTTGCTATACAGCAGAGAGTCTCAGACAGTTAGGTGCCATTGGCGCCGAATATTTTATTTTTTTTTTCACAGTTGCCAAAATACTTTACAAAATACGTCTTTATAGAACAAGCTTAACCTAGTTCAAAGATCTATTGAACGCGAGGCCCTATTATAAATGCAAAGCTAAGATGAACCGGCAACCGCCAAGAGTTAACTGGGCCGGCCTCCTTGCCGATTTGGCCACCCAAGCTTCTAGTTGGCCCTGAAAATGAATCCCAGATGTTTTTTTTTTTTTTTTTTTTTTGGGGGGGGGTGTATGTTATGGTCTATGATGGAGAGCAACATGATGTACTTCCAGTTCTTAAGTATATCGTGAAAAATAGCTTAACAGATGTGTACCTTCATTGATGCAGGGCCCGATTAACTAAAAGTGAGACGCTAGGCCCACAATAATTTGGAGCCCCCCCTGAAGACTTTATAAAGGGATACGGTGTTTACAAGTTTGGTCCCCGTCGGAATTCATTTTTGGGGCCTCTTTGTCTATCCCAGAGTTTTACGTAAATCATTAACCATGTGCATTTATGAATCCCTTCAGGGCCCTTCATGGTTGGGGCATGGTAAATTCGCTAATAGCAGAATGAATAAAAATTCTCCTTTAAGGAAGTTTTTTTTGCGATTAATAAGTTATTATTATTATTTTTATTTTTTATTATTATTATGCATAATTCTTTAGGAAATTTGAGGCCCCTTAGGAAGATGGAGAGCCAGGACCAGGCCTAGTTGGCCTGTGCTATAATCAGGTACTGAGAGGCCCAAGGTGAGATGTATAATTCCTGTGACAGTAGCGTCAGCAGAAACGAGTTTCTTGAAATTAAAGATCATTAAGACATGTTTAGTAAACTCTTTTACGCAAGATCCGACTCTTGTCATTGGCTATTATCGAGGTCGAAAGCGAGTTGGCTTCAAGATTAGACTTTAGTTACGTTATAACAGAGTTTAATAGGAAAAGAAGTCGTGGAGTGAAGTTTCACGTATTTTAACCGGTCCGCTGGTCAAAAAGGGTTGAGAAACACTATTTGGAAGCAATTTTAATTTATTTTCAAGTAAGGAAAAATTGTGATGAACATACTGATTTTATTCATTTCTGATCTTCTTTACTGGCGATTTATTCCAGTAACTAAAATCTATACACATACTGTTTGTACCTAAATGAGATTCTTAAATTAAATATATCAAAATTCTTCTTAATGTTCCCCTTTTCATTATCTATTTGTCAGTGACAAATGTCGAGATGCATGGAAGAAGTAGGAATGAAAAACGTATACAGGGTAACTAATTAAAAAGAATGAAATTCTTCTTCACCTAAATAAGAAGTGTTCTTGTAATTGCCGAAATGCGTATACTGTAGCTGTTCAACTACGGAATCAAAACTGAATTTTAAGTAAATGGTTAACATATTTCTCTCGGAAGCCAATACTGCTAAGTTCATTTTTCAATGGTTTCATATTTTTGTAAATTTTAATGAAACAGATATCGATAATAGTTGGGCAGTGGGGTTGTTTCCTTCAGTTAAAAGTAGTACTTTTAGTCACTGAAATTTATAGGATAAGAAAAAAAAAATAGTAATAATAAATTTAAAAAAGACCTGTGACCCACTTCCCCCAATTAACTCTAATTTGAATTCCGAAACTTTGAATTCAAATTATATTTTTCGCAATCACAAGTTGCGACAAGACCATACTGATTAGAGTTATTGTTTCTAGAAATGTCTCCCCACCCCCCAAACATGTCCCTCCTCCTGGGTGGTTACGTGTGTATAGTTGTGTGTGTAGGCTTACGTGTGTGCATGTAGGCGTGTGTATGTGTGTAAAGGCGTGCGCGCGTAGGCGAGGGTGTATGAGCATGCGTGTGTAGGACATGGACGCCATCGCCCAGCAAAAGTGGATTCCGGGGGACAGTGCTCAGGACCAGCCGCGCCAGTAGACGATGGTGCTGCAGCCCTGGTCCAAGCTGAAAAAGGAACCACAACGTCAAGGACGGTGAAATAAAAGCATTAAGCAATCGTGATTGCTCAAAAAAAAAAAAAAAAAAAAAGAATTTTAACCTTTTGAATTCAAATTATGTTTTTCGCAATCACGAGTGTGTGTGTGTATGTGTATGTAGGCATGTGTGTTTATGTGTGTGGGGAGGTATGTGTGTTTGTGTGTAGGGGGAGGGGTATGTGTGTGTAAGCATGTGTGTTTGTGTCTGTGTGCAGGTTTCAGTGTGGGTAGTTGTATGTATGAGTGATTGTGTGTGGTGAGGAATGTGTATGTGTGTAGGCATATGTGTTTGTGTCTGTGTGCAGGCATGAGTGTGTGGGTAGTTGTGTGTAGGTGTTTGTGTATGTGTAGGTGTCTGTATGTATGTGTAGGTGTCTGTATGTATGTGTAGGTGTCTGTATGTGTGTGTAGGTGTCTGTATGTATGCGCGTGTGTGTATGAGTTTGAGTGTGTGTAGGTATGTATTTGTGTGTGTGCGTGTGTGTGTGTGTGTGTGTAGATGTGTATGTATGCGCGTGTGTGTAGCATATGGATGCAACCTGGAGATGGTTTTCGCTAGAGGAGCAGCATCGTGAAGAGCCGGTCGACGGTGATGCTGGCATAGGGTGCTGGCGGGAAAATAAAATGATAGCACATCAAAAGAGTCAAGTGAGAACAATAAGCAATCGTGATTGCTCAAAAAAAAAAAAAAAAAGAAAAACTTGGACCCAGAAATTTTTTTCATTTTCCCAGCAGTTATTTTTTAATTAATTTTTTAAAATGTCCGATTTTTCAAACAAGGCGTGGTCTTGATGACGTCACAAATGATGCTCTTTGGCGCATCTTTGTACAGCGTTTTCACGTTATGATAATCAAGCAGCGAATTGAAATTGCGCTCTACGATTCTATCAACCATACCGTTGCTATTACACGTGAGTAAAGATGCGAATTAAATATTTTGCTCTGTGAATGGCAACATAGAATGGCATTTCATCATTTGTGATGTCATCGGCAAGAAATGTAAAGAATGAAAGTTCACTGATTTAAGTAGTTTTTTAAAAATATCAAACTTAAACAAATTATTTAAAAAAATGGTTAGATCCTATGTTTTTAAGAATGTTCTTTCAGAAAAAAATACTTTTAAAATATTGGAAACGACCCCATTCCACTGGTAACTGACTGACATTCACAGAGCAAAACGATAAGTATTTTGAAACATAAACCACAAAATATTGTGTTTTAAAAAGATATTTCTTCCTCGATTCTTGTACTTTTTAAGCTGAATTTCATGGTATAATTGAATTTCCGAAATACATATTGGGTGATTTTAGAAATTTTTTTAAAAGCATGGTAACTGACTGACATGAATGCAACCTATGTGAAAACTAATATTGAATCAATAAGAGATTTTTCTGAAAGTAAAAGGAATTTTTATTAAATTCAAATCAGTTTCAAAGAACAATGAATAAATTTTTGGCCTATGGCATTTGAGTTGGAAAATATTGCTACAGTAATAAAGAATTACAGTAATGGGAACAGCTTGGTAGCTGACTCACATCCCGGTAACTGACTGACATTTCTGAAATTTTCCAACTGTACTAATGCAAATGGTCAAAATTAAGCAGCAAAACGAATACATAAGTTTACGTAAAAGGTAAACAATGGAAATACATTTGTTAGATTTGATACAGTGGATTCTGGTTTATTGAATCAGTGGTTAATTGAGTCAACCGCTTTCGTGAATCAAATTGCCAAAAACAGAACAAAATCCAGCTTTATTGAACTAGCCGCTTTATTGAATCAGCTGCTTCATGGAACCAAAACTGTTTGGAACAAATGTGATTCATATAATCGGTGACAACTGTATTCTTAAGATAAATATTTGCAGTATTTACGACAAGTTGGTGACTCACTGACATATTGGCAACTGACTGATATAACAAACTTGCAACACAAAGTATCCATTAAAAAATAGAATCATTTTCTCCTAATTTATTGATTTCTTCAAGCTGAATTTAATGGTATAGTTGAATTTTTAAAATGCATGTTAGATTATTTTTTAAAAAAATGTTAAAAGCATGGTAACTGACTGACATGAATGTAACCTGCGGGAAAAGTAATATAGATTCAATAAAAGATTCTCCTCTAAAAGCAAAAGGAATACTTTATAAATTTAAATTAGGATCAAGGAAAAATGAATAACCTTTCGGCATATGGCATTTAATTTCAAAAATATTACTAAAATAACAAAATTACCGTAATTAGAATAGCTTCGTGAGCTAACTGACTGACATTTCTAAATTTCCTGTGTATCCTAACATAAAAAATTCAGAATTACGCAATAAAACATACAAATAAGCGTACACAAAGGCAGAGCTTTCTTTGCCATTAGGGCTAGCCCAAGGGAACCTCAGCCTATGAGGACCCCCAAAGCATTCATATAGAAACTTGCTACAAAATAGAGTTTCAATATGCTAATTATGACGTTATTAAAAGCAGGGCCAATCCTAGGGTGTCGGCCGCCCGTGTGCAAAGATCTGATGTGCCGCCCCTGAAGTCCAATTTGCATGTTTTGATTATAACGCCCATATAAATCTATGTAAATCTTTCTTCAAATTTCTGTATCAAGTTCTAATCAAATATATATATATATATATATATATATATATATATATATATATATATATATATATATATATATATATATATATATATATATATATATATATACAGAAGTGTATATACATATATAGAAGTGTATATATATATATATATATATATATATATATATGTATATATACAGAAGAAGGATGAATTTATATAAAAAGTTAGAAAAACTCCTTAGGTACAATTTATATCTTTGAAGAAAGTAATAGGTACAGAACATTTACTAGTCGTAAAAATGCGTTTTATAGTCTGTCTTTGGTGACATCGGAGGAAAGACGGAGGAAGGAGAAACGGGGAGGGGGGGGGATCGTCCTCAGAAAATATTCGAAATTGGCGTATAAAAAATAGCTGTAATTAATCTTTGGTTGTGTTTGATTGCAAGGACGAAAGAGTCGGGAACATTCAAGGTCCATGGAGAAATTTTCAATATTGACGTCAAAAATTGCAATTTTAGGAAATTTTTCGAGATTTAAGGGGAAAAAAATGTTGGAGTTCTTTCCTAAATTTCTTTAAAAATTGATGTTTAAATTGCAGCTATTTTTTGTGACCTTAGTTTAGAAAGGATCGACTCTCTTTTAGAAAATTTTCTGAAACGGAAGTTTTAAACAAGCAATTTTGGGAAATATTTGTTGACGTTGCTGGAGGGAGGGAGATTCGGTCGTCTTCTATCGAAAGTTTTCAAAATTGAACTTTAAAACTCAAATTTAGGCTGTCTTTGGTGACGGTAGAGGGTCTGGCATCTTTCCTCTGGTAATTTATCGGCACTATTGTTTCAAAAACACATTTTTTGCTAGATTTGGACACGATAGGGGAAACAGGAAAATATTCCGAACTGAGAGAAATATTTTTCGGAATTAAAATCAATTTTAGGCTAGTTTTGTGAAAGAAGGGTTTTAGGGCTCTAAAAAGCGCAATTTCGTACTATCTTTGGTGACGTTAAGGAAACCGAGAAGCTTCAGCGGATCTTTCTGAATATTTTTCAATATTAATATCTGAAAAATACAACTAAAGACTTGTCTCCGATTGATGGGGGATGCTGGATGCCCTAGATGAATGGATGCCCGTGAAAATTTACGTAAGCCATCCGGAATTTTTTAGAAATGGAAGTCCCAAATTCGTATTTTATGTATTGTTTGATAACGATGGGACAAAGAGCGGTTGAATGAAACTGAAGTCAATTTCAGGCTAGTTTAGGCAGGAAGGGTTTGGTGGCTCACGGAACCATCTAAAAACGAAAGTTTGAGCCATAGTGATTACGTTGGAGAAAAGGGGGATCCGCTGTATTTTCCCCAAAGTTCTTCGAAACTGATGATTGGAAAACGCAATTTTAGTTTGTTTTAGAATACGTTAAGTGAGAGGGGGTAGGATTGGGGGCCTCTCTAGAGACGCTAATTCAAATCATCTTTGCTAGTAATCTTAGGTAATGAATTTCAGAGCCCTCTATCGCAAAAATTTCAAAAAAGAAATTCGAAAAATACCATTGAGCAATTTTTGATGACGTTAGGAAGGGCTGACCTCAGAAAAGACATTTTGAATTTTGGAGCCGTCATTTTTAGGCTATGTTTGATTACATTGAGGTAGAAAGGGTGAATAAGAGACTTAATTGGATCCTTAAAAACGGTGGTTCAACCAGCAAAATTTTCTGGAATTAGAATCCTAAAAACGCAGCTTGAAGCCTTCTTTAGTCTCGTCAAGGCATCCTTTTGGATCTTCGTTTTGGAGCTACACTTAAAATTTGTAACCCGGGACAAGGGCCCTGTACTCCTACCTGATCTGAAACCGGGCAGTTGATTCGTGATTTTAATTAGAAAAAATTGCTGTAAAGGGGGAAAATTTAAAATTTTAGTTCGTTGATTATGTATGTTTGACTCTCAGGGGAGTCGCTATTTTCCATTGTCTCTCCAGTCTCCACGACTGTTGAACACAGAATTTGTTGTTTGAAATACTTGCGAGAGTATCCTATCAGCATAGTTTTTTTTTTTACATAAAATATGTCTTCACTGTTAAGGGTCAATAAAAGCTTGCCACGCTGGGGATTAGCATTAGTGGCCTTTAGAAGGCACCCTTTCATGCTTTGGGGGGGGGGGCGATTTCCGTCATTGCTTCTCCCTGTATCCATGCCTGATTTCCAGTTCTGTCACAAATTTTGCAACCAAATGAAGCATGTCAGTAAAGAGTTGATATTAATGGATAATGGAGCAACACAACGTGCTCTAACATTCCATTTTTCTTAATATGCTATGCTGTTGGAAAATTTGCACCTATTTTAATAATTGAACATTTAAAATTCTGCATATTTATTCGACTTATTATGCCATCTTGTGAGAAATTCTTGGGGAATTTTATTTGATCGCGGGAGCGTCCCGGCCCCGCCAAGGAAACCAAACGTCAGCAGCCAACAGAAGCAAATCTACCGCCAAAGACGAAAGAAAATAAAGCGACCAAGAACAAGATTTCGCGACAGAACGAATTGGGGTTTTTTGGGTTTTTCACCCCTCTGTATCTCAGCCCCATGAAGACCCCCGGAGTTGATTTTTGGTACACTCAATTTATAGAGGCCCCTGACGCCGTAAACCAAAATACAATCCCCTAAACCATCAGGGGGAGGAGGTATTAAAGTTATAAAATCGCTGTTCCAAAAAGTTTTCGCTTTCTTTGACAGGGCTACAGCCCAGACGAAAAAAGGAATCAAGCTGAAATTTCGCACACACATTCCTTGTGCCCTACTGATGTGCCTTTTGTACCATTTGACTCCCCTCCCCTTACCCCTCGTTTTTACCCCCCAAATTGTACCTTCCCGGGGTTCTATCACAGCCCCCCGGGAGGCTACGGTAATGATTTTTTGTATACATATTCTTGGGGGGGGGGGGGCATTGAGTACATATACAAAAATTCAACCCCCAGGGACATCATGGGCCGGAGTAATTAAAGTTTGAAAATCACTAATTTTCCCTAAATTCTTATGTACTTACTCTCAGCTCATAGGGTTTGTTTATCTCGGACTGCAATTGCAAGGTTAGAACAGATCTAACAGTTATTCCAAAGTTGTCTTAGGAAATGAAATTCAATCAAGACTAAAACATATCCAACAGTTGCAACTAGACGTTAAATCGCGGATATCACAAATTTGTCGCAGCGACTGCGCATTCGCGCAGACTTGGCTCATTGGACTTTCTGTTTTCTGATTCTATGTTGTTTGTTTATACTTAAGCAGAAAAACAAACTAATGAATGAGATTAGAATGCTGTCCTCCCCCCCCCCAGTTTCGCCGATACAAAATTTCTTTTCTTCCTATTTTTCAGTTTTGATATATTTATGGAGGGAATAAATTTTAAATGTCGGCGCGAAACTGGGGTTAAACCATTACAATATTTTACGCGACAAATTATATGAAACTGTACGCATATGAATACGGCACATATAACTTTTTAATTGAAAGCGAAAAATAGCTTCTTTTTTATTAGTTTGCTTATTTTCTAAATTAATGAATTTTTCACGAACAATACATAATGAATTGAAAATATATGAAATACGTGTGTGGATATCCGTGCTTTGCAGTAATTTGTTAGCTGATAATTTTTTTGCAATTAATTTAAGCAAGACTTTTAATGAGTTTAGTCCGCGCGCAACATGCGCATTCGCTATGGCAAATTTGGGATATCCCCGATTTGACATCGAATAAAGTTGTATAGATCTTCTGGCACATTCAAATTTAAAATATTTAATGGCTTGGTTGTCTTTTTTTTTTGCTTGGTGATAACATGCGTTATTTCGTTTTTTAAATGAACTTTTAAAGAAAACTAGGTATTAAACAAGACAAAGACTTCTTTCAAGAAAAAGATAAATGACCAAACAATTAAAATTATCCCATAAAACGTAAAATAATCCACGATTTAAGAAAAAATGTAATTAAACAAAAAGTGAAAAACTAGATTAAAATAGCCCTCAAGCTGTAAAACATTTAAAGAAACCTGCATGAAAATGTTGAATAATCTGTCAAATAAAGAAACTGTAATAGAATTTATTGCGAAGTTGTAAAATACTCGAAAGCAATATAATTTAAAGAATCTTAATAGTCAGAAAATAACTTGACGTAAAATTAGGCTAGACATTATTGTTCCTTAAAAACACAAAACAGCGATTTTTCAAATGAAAATTTTTCGTCTTGATGTTCTCAATTCTAAAAATACAGACAAAGTAATAATATCAATGCAAAAAGATGTGATATCTCATCAAAAACAACCCTGTTGTAAAAATTTCCCCGCCAAGAAAACCTTTAACTTTTCCGCACAAAAAAGAAAACCTGCATCCTAAACCCAAAAACCCTCAGCCATAAAAAGTTATGATATCTAGTTTGCCCGCCAAGTATCTGCCAAACTATCATCCTCCCTCTTCTCCTTTTTCATCACAGCTACTTCCATTAGAACCTCCTCCCACCTTCAATTCTTCAGAAATATGGATAGATTTTTTAAATTGTTTATCTTGTTTGGCGGGAAGTTTTTCAAAGTGAAGTGGTTGCTTGGTGAGCAAAAAGCTTCCCGCCAAACAAGATAAACAATTTAAAAGTTCTATCCATATTTCTGAAGAGTTGAAGGTGGGAGGAGGTTCTAATGGAAGTAGCTATGGTGAAAAAGGAGAAGAGGGAGGATGATAGTTTGGCAGATACTTGGCGGGCAAACTAGATATCATAACTTTTTATGGCTGAGGGTTTTTGGGTTTAGGATGCAGATTTTCTTTTTTGTGCGGAAAAGTTAAAGGTTTTCTTGGCGGGGAAATTTTTACAACAGGGTTGTTTTTGATGAGATTAAAAGAATTATATGAGGCGGCCTGCGGCCGCCCCTTGCTTTGGCCGCCCTTGTGCGGTGCACACTCTGCACACCTGCTAGGATCGGCCCTGATTAAAAGCAAGGGCGATACAAAAGGTGTAATGATTTTTAACATCAAAATAACAATTTTGTGCTACCTTGTATTTTTTTCAAGTAAGTTTACACCCTCAGTGTACCCTAGCTGTAGTATACGAAATAGCAAAAACTGTAGGCGCTCGCAACTCTGCAGTACTTCCTTCGATAGTATTGTTTTGTAGCATCTATTAATGTGTTTGACCGAATGTCTAACAGCCTTAAAATTTGTAAATAAAACTCGACGCAAAAGAAAAGCAATTAAAATAAGATTTTTTATAAAAAAATCGATAACCTTTTTTCCCTTCATGTTTTTTTTTTTTTTTTAATTGCTAGAGGATTTGAAAATCTTTTCTTTTTTCTTCAGTGTTTAAAAATAGATTACTTCCTTGTAAAATTATTGGGTTATAAAAGGTAAATTATTTATATTTCCTCTACATCATCTTAGCCACTCATATGATTGAACAAGTCCTTTTTCAAGAATTTCACCTTAGTCTTTCCCCTATTACCATCTATCAGTCTTTTTACAATATAGTATAGATCACAAGAAACTCCATAGAAATGTTCTTTATTAGCAGTCGCTTCAAATACTTTGAACGTCTTTTTTCCCCTGTGAAAGTTGTGACATTGTAAATTTGCCTTTTGGCTGTATTGACTGTAAAATGCTTTCCTCTTTAGTTTCGAATTGACGTATTTTTTGAATATAAAGCAATTATTTTTGAAATTTAAGCCCAAACATTACTTCAATTATGTTAGAATAAATAATGAATAAAATCATTAAAATATGTTGTCATTCTTAAAAATGAAAACAGTTGGGTTGTTTGATATCACTTATAAGGCTAAAAATAAAAGAAATCTGTTTTCAAGAGTATTAAATTTAGTACGTTAAACCATTTTAAAATTAAACAGAATGAATGTCAGTCAGTTACCGAGGAATTTTCGGTGTTCTGTATGTAAACTTTCAATTTTACTTATTCAGCATTTAAATACTCCTGATGTAGGCAAAAAATATGAATTTTGGAAAATGTTCACCAATTATTTTCATGCTGAGGGAAAAAAAGTTGCTTTGTAATGGTAACTGACTGACACTCATAAACTGATTTTAAGATTGTTTCTGAATGAAACGCTATATAAAGATATTTTTTGATATAAGCTTTCAGTATAAAACTGTATTATGAGTATAACAAAATACTCTACCCTGCTTTCCTTTTAGTTAGTATTTGTTTTAGGAAAAAATTTGATTACAACATAGCAAATTTTCCCCAAAAAATTCGGAAAGGACAGAGGCATCTGTTACGGCTTATTTTCAATACGAAAAATTATTAATTAAAATTTAACTTGGTACACTTTTAAAATATATATTTCAAGCTTTTAAATTATATGCAATACTTATAGTTTTGTTAATAGTGAAATTTCGATGCTCAGGTTGACATTTTCGTGGAATTGCCCAGTTATAAAAGTGTATACCTTAACTGCCACATAATAAGTATACACTTTTCTGGTCAAATAAAGAGCCTCAAAATTGAAAAAGTTAACGTACAAAACACATACACCCCCCCCCCCCGCTCTTACTTTTCTGAAACTAAACGGTATTGGCTTTTCTGAACGAATCTATGACAGTGATATCGTCGCTCAGAGCAACACTAAGACATTTAATCCCAGAAATAACACTAAGATATCCTACTGTTGATCTGAGGCGACGATATACATCGAGTCTCGACGAACACAACGGATGCGTTCCAAGAACCCTCGCGCTATTCGAAATTTCGCAATTGTGTTAAAGAGTGTATACGAACTTTTTGCAAACATACCTAGTTATTTTAGGCATTTGTAAACACCTCTGAAACTTTTAAACCGTTTCTTAACTACAGTCGAGTCCCGACTTACGCGAGGGATGCGTTCCAAGACTCCTCGCGTAAGTTGAAATTTTGCGTTGTGGAAAAATATATGCATACAAATTTTTTGAAGCATGCCAAATACTTTTAAGCACTTATAAACACCCCTCAAACTGCTCTAAAGCATTCCTTAACCAATACAGTTTCTTCCATAAAGAACTGAACTTTCACTGTAATTAAAAAATAAAAAACTGTTATTCAACTTGAAATACTTAAGATGCACAAAATGAATGAACAATGAGAATTAAAGATATAAAATAAAACAATACGGTACGCACTGCATGCAGTAAAATTAAAATGATGCACAAAATCGTACTGTACAGTAGATACAGTAGCAATATTTACGAGTTAAAAAATGAGGATACTAGTGATGATTTATGCTCCAAGATCAGATCGTTATTCTTATCTAATACATTTTTAAATACGTTTCACCTTTTATTTAAAACATTTCAATTTGTGGCTACATCTCCTCTACCTGATCTGTTTATTGATCCACAACGCAAGAGCGCACGTAGCTTCCTTTTTCATAATTTTTACTTTGCTAGACTGCTCTGCAAGCTTCAATATTGAAACTAAGTTCTAAACTTTTACGAACATGTTTTTGTTTTGACTTTTAATTGTACATATGGAAGATTCACTCATACTTATTGTCGCGCTACCTTCGACGTTTTGTAATTGTTCAAGCATATCGAGAATCTTAGCCTTTTTAAATTTTTTTTATCAGAAACTTTCTTTTTCTTCACATTTTCAAACTTTAGATGAAGGTGACACTAAGGTGCCATTATGGTTATTTGATGCACTAGACTAGTTTGGCGTGGGAACTTTGGCTGTCAGTGATGCTCAAAGGGACGTAATAACGTTCACGAAATCAATATTTAGCAGCCAATAACGAAGCTGATACTTCCTTCTAAAAAAATTCATGTTGTGGGCGAAAAATTCGCGTTAGCTCTGAAATTCGTTACTCGTGAAAAATTCGCGTTATAGCCATTTCGCGTAAGTCGGATCGCGTTGTAGCGGGAGTCGACTGTATATATTTCCATTTCTTACATAAAGAAGTTAATTTTTTACTGTATTTTAAAAAATCTGTATTATTCAACATGAAATATAGTTTCGATGTACAAAATCAATGATCAATGGGAGTAAGAGACGTAAAATAAAACGGTCCGGTACGTTCGTACAGTACGTAGTAATAAGAAAGTGTAACACTATAATAATACTGTACAGTAAATATATTTATAAACTTAAAATATGAAGAAGATGATGATTCATGCTGCGCGCAGGGGCGTGCTTATAGAGCTTTAGCAGCCCTGTGCGAAATTTGTTTTAACAGTCGATAAATAATCAATTTTGTTTTTTATTTATTCTCTCCTAAAACATAACCCGCTGTAGTGTATCACCCAGCTGTATAAGTTAGTTCGAAATTTTTATTAGTAATTAAAAAATTAATATGAAAAAATATATGACACAAAATGTGGTTGCGAGGAAAACTTTTGAAATTCGAAAGAGAAGTAATTGATGAAATAAAGATTGGAATCTAAATTGTGTTGTTTTCAGTCCGGGGGTGGGGGGGGGGCGGATGAAATACGAAATTGCAAGCTAACTCTGGAACAACGTTCGGAAAAATATTGACCTTTTTCTGCCTTTTCACTTATTTTTAATGCTAGCAAATACAGAAGAGTCATTCCGTGTCAAGTGACCTAGGAGTCCCCGCTCGACCATCTCCGATTTGGATGAAATTTTATACAGGTGCCTTTGAAACTAACCTATGCAATTTTTCAGCTTCCTAGATCTAAATACTGAGGATCTAGGATCTCCGAAAAATGTGATCCAAAACGGCGGATCAGCTTTTTGAGCCAAATTGCCAAGTTTAAACTAAGTTTACCGAAAATTTTCTCACACTGAAAGCCTGAAATTTTAGGCGCTTGAAGTACAATTGGCTGTTAATACATTTTTGGAAATTTGAGCTCATTAGATTTTTTATAACACGCGTGTAAACTCGTGAAAAAGCGCGGCGGTTAAATTTTTTCCTGGATTTTAGGTTGTCATAAAATTTTAACAAAAATAATTCAAAGGCTCCTTAATCGTGATTGCATTGCAAAAATACTTGTTTTTAATTGGTTCCAGTTTCAGAGCTTGAATATCTATTTGCTATAAGATATTGTCATCAAAAGTGGCTATCAAAAATCCGTTCAAGTAAAAAATACAGTAGCCCCTCGTTACATCGCGCCTCGTTATATCGCTCATTCAGATATATCGCTCTTTTCTTCTGTCTCCCGAAATATTAAAGCCTAAAATAAGAAAAAAACTTTGCTTTAAGTTTGAAACCATTTCTGAGATTCCATCACCCACAGAGAAGGTCTCTTTCTTCTCTATTTTGTCAATGAACAAAAGGAAGCAATTCTTCTGAATTCGCTGGAAAAGCAGCAGCAATTCCTGTCATCCAAATGTACATACCCGCACAGTATATTTCAGTTTAAGATGGTCTGTAAACTACTTGACATCTTCTTTTGTATTGATACATTGCCTTTACAAGGCGTGAGAGACATCAAGCAAGTGTCATAGTAGCCCATGTAGAAGAGAACATACGCCCTTCTTTTAGTACAGAAAAGATTTGTACTTGGTTGCACAAACCAGGATTTGCATCAAAGAAGTGAATAATGATCTGGACGGGCGAAATAGTTTCTTGGAAACAATCTGGTTTCTTTTACTTTTCACATAATTTTTACAGCAAGTAAAACGGATTAGAAAACCTACTCGGAATAAGAGGGTATTGGAATGCTCATTCTTATCTCGCGGTAGCTCAGAAAGATCGTTTTCGTTCGCCATTTGATGATTTTAACTTTCTGACGGTGAAAATTTACTTAAATTTCAATCTTGTTTAAATTTCAATAGGTGTGATAGTACCCCCAACGAAACCATTAGAAACTAATGTCAAAAAGAACGAATGCCAATTTACCTGTGTATTAGACATAACTATTTTTAATGCCCTCCGTTATATCGCGCTTTCGGATAAATCGCTCTTTTTCTTTGTCCCCCGAAAAGCGCGATATAACGAGGGGTTATTACTGTAGCTTATTTTCAAAGTGCTGTAGCTCAAGTTTGTCATCTCGCATGTTCTTTTCATTCATACCATTAGAAAGAACATATTTTTTCCTTTCAAATAGCTTTTTCTTCGATGGTGGTCTTTCGAATATGGATAGAAAAATGAGTTTGAAATTCTGTCTATCGTAACGAATTGCCATGTTTAAACTCAGATTACGGGAAATTTTATCACACTGGAAGCCTGAAATTTTAGGAGCTCAAAGTACTTTTGGTTATCAATTGTCTAGTATTTTTATGAATTTGAGTTCATTAACTTCTGTGTAGCACGCATGCAAAGTTGCACGAAAAACGCAGTGGAGAAACTTTCTTAGATTTTAGAATGTCATAAATTCTGAACAAAAATGATTCAAAAGCTCTTACTTTGCAATTCTATAGTCAGTATACATGCTTTCAATGGGTTATAGTCGCAGAGCGTAAATATTGATTTTCCAAAAGATATTGGCATCCAAAGTGACTGTCAAAGTCGTTCATATGAAAAATAGCCTATTTTTAAGGCGCTGTAGCTCAAGTTTGTCCCATTGCATCTTCTCTTTGTTGGTACCATGAGAAAGAAGATATTTTTTCGAACAGAAATATTTTATTCTCTTGTAATATTTTAGCGATCCCTTAACTTCAAAATATTTTAACGGTCCTGTGCGGCCGCACAGTTTGCCACCCCTTAAGCATGGCCATGGCTGCGCATTCAAATTGAACTTCCAATGACACCGCATGCGTGTTAGAGGGGAAAGAGAGATCATCAGAGGAGGAAGAACAAGAAAAGGTGATGAATTCAATCTTCTGCTTTCTGCCAAAATTATCCTGCAGAGAATTTTCGCGTTGGGGGCGAGAAATTTGCGTTAGCTCTAAAATCCGTTACTCGTGAAAAACTTGCGTTACAGCCGTTTCGCGTAAGTCGAATCGCGTTGTAGCGCAATACCATTGTGTATGAGATTTTATTTGAAAAAAAGAAAAGTTTAGTTAACTTTATATAACTAGGTAATGAATAAGATTAATTTGTTTCAACGTGCAATAAATGAATAGGAAATGGTAATGAATAAGATTAATTTGTTTTATTTGTCATTAACAGGGCTGCCTACCATGGCTGATACGGAGTCATTGAAATTTTTGAGAGGCTGTGTCTATAGGGATCTACTTTTTTGAGGGGTCTTTTCGTGGGAGGAGGGGGGGGGTGGCATCGCTCTTCTGATGGATACTCCTGTAATTAATATAATCATTAATATTGTTTGAAGTAAAGGCCTCCACTAAATGCCAAAAAAAAAAATGTTATTATATGTTTAGCTAATAAACTTGGTCTCATTTTCAATTCACCTGCATTCTTTGATTTGCGTAATCATAACTCAGTAGAAAAGGCTACCTTTAGTCCACTCACGATAACTCGAAGTCTCATATTTTAAATATTCTTTTATCTCGAATTTTTCATTCTGTTCCAAAATGATATACGGTTTTCGATACAAAGTTGCCTTTACATCTCAAATTCACTCCTTTTAAATTGAAACATTTATGAAAGTTGTTTTTTTTTTCATTTTATGCAGAAAAATGCAGGCAAAACAAGAAAAAAAATTTTTTTTTGTTTTTTTTCTCTCCACTTTAACACATTGCTTTGATTATCAGCTTGTGTGAGGGGAATAATTTATTTTTTAATAAATATAGTGCTACCTAATGCGTATAGTGTTGCAAAATTGAGTCAAAAGTAGCGGATAAAGCTATTTTTTGCTTTGACTGTTTAAATAAAATCCTATAGCTGGCTTATCTTTGAAATACTTAACATATTGTCAAAAATTAGCAAAAGTAGCCTTTATTTTCTGGATGATTCAAATAATAATGCTTTGACAACAGAAACTGCCTAATACGAGAGAAACAGTAGTTAAAATTGCTTTAAGAGCTGCGGTTATTTAAACACGATATACGAAGATAACGAAGCAAAAGTGACCGACAAATGGTATCATTTTGAAATATTTTTCCGGGGGGAGGATTGTGCAAATATTTTACTGCAGTACTTAGAAAATTCTGAAAGTGTATCAATCGTTAAGTCGAATTGTATTTGCAAATTTTAGGAGGTTTTGAGATGCGATTAAAAAATAAAATATGTGTAGTAGTCAAAAATGATTTCCTTCTTCGACGCATATTAACAAAATTTATTCTCTGTAAAGGTATAAGTATGTAGTATTATCCAAATTCTAAATGCCTTTTGTCTTTCTATTATACATTGTTCCAGAGACGTAAAATTAAAATTATTACGAAGGGAAAGGAACTTCTGATAGTTCGAATTACCGATTACTCGAAGGTTTTAGCCCTAGTCCCCTGGGACTTCGAACTATCCAGAGTTGACTGTATAATGTACAGTGGCATAGCGTGGGGGGGGGGGGGGCAAAGGGGTACTCGTCCCGGGCGGAACTTTGCTAGGGGGGGGTGGCAAATTCTGTTAGACTAAATTAACATCAAAGATGTTTTTTTTTTTTTTTTTGAGCAATCACGATTGCTTATTGCTTTCATTTGACTGTTTTGGTGTGCTATCATTTTATTTTCCCGCCAGCACCCTCTGCAACATCACCGTCGACCGGCTCCTCACGATGCTGCTCCTCTAGCGAAAGCCATCTCCAGGTTGCGTCAATATTCTACCCTTACACGCATACATATACGCACGTACAAACAAACACATACACACACATACATACACAAACACATACACACACATGCATACACAAACACATACACACACACGCAGACATACAGACACCTACACATACATACACACCTACACAGAACTACCCACACACTCATGCCTGCACACCGACACAAACACATATGCCTATACACACATACACACCCCCCCCCCCCCCACCACAAACACTCATACGCATAACTACCCACACATTCATACCTGCACACAGACACAAACACACACGCCTACACACACACACACACTCGTGATTGCGAACAATATAATTTGATTCCGATGTCAAAATTCAAATTAATTTTTAATTTAAATTTTATTTTGTTTGTGCCCTTGAACGTGTGCGCCTTCGTCCCCGCCCCCTTTTAAAACCCTTCCTTCGAACCAGTGTTCCTGTTTCCTTTTGTGCTCTCAAAACTGTGTGCTTTCGTTTCTCACTCTCTCTCTCTCTCTCTCTTTTTTTTTTTTTTTTTTTTTTGCTCCCTCAAACCTGTGCGTCTTTTCTTTTAATTTTTTTTTCTTTTCAATATAAGGTTTAAGAAATACTACTAGTACATACATACAGTTTTAGATCATGTTGTTCAAAATATTTTTATTGGGGGAAAATATTATCTCTCATAATGCAATAATTTTTGAAAAATATTTATTGGAATTCTTCGATCAACAATATTTTCAGATGATGTTAAATTATATTAAAATGTAAAACATGTTTAGGATAATAAAATTCTGTTTTCGTTCTGTAAAATATAAAAAATGCCGTTTTTTCCCTTCTTTTGTGGGGTGGGGCATATACGGGTAGTAGAAAGAGAATATAAGAGGGGCGACAAATTCGATTTTTGTCCAGGGTGGCAGAAACCTACGCTACCCCGCTAATAATGTACTGTGGCTTTGTTTGATTTTGAAACAGATAACAGCGATAACAGATCGAGGCCTATCGGATGGCTCATTCGATAGGAAGATAACAGAACTTCAAGTCCACAGACGAGAGTAATACGTAGAATTCTGAAAGAGCTCTGAAGGGTAAGATTTCAATTTATTACTTTTTCTAACAAAAGAAGAAAATCTATTCATTTACTTATTTATTCATTATTACTAGTGTTCGCCCAGTGGTCGAAATTCGACCATATTCATAAATGAATATTTGTAAAAACTTGTATGAATTTAAAACTATTTCTAACATTTTTTTTTCTACTCTTACTCATGTTCACTGCATATCTGGAAACATACAATTTTTATATGTACACAATACCAAACAGTAATAATATGTTCCAATTTTGCTTTTTGTCCGTTAATCTCAAAATAAATGGATGAAAGGAGATATTTGGTAAAGGGGTCGTTTCTGAAATTTTAAAAGTATTTTTTTTTGTAAGAGCATGCTTAAAAACATGGATTTTAACCATTGTTTAAATGATTTTAAAAACATTAATATTTTTTAACAATTATTTTAATCGATGCGCAGATTGAAATTCATTTTTTACGCTTCTGCACATGGCATCAAAAGCGATGAAATGCCATTCACTTATGCCATTAGCTCACAGCGCAAATTATCATAACCTGGAAACGCGTTTGAAAACAAAGCGTAAGCATTTAGCGCGGCAATGGAATAGCTCGCCAAAGTACATCACTTGTAACGTCATAAAGACCATGCCTTATTTCCAAAATCGGGCAGTTAAGAAAATTAATAAAAAATAACTGTTGGGAAAATAAAAGTTCTTTTCCGGCTCCACGTTTTTTTTTTTTTGCTTGTTCTATCAATTTAAGCGACTAAAAGTAGTACTTTTTTTGACTGAAGGAAACTAAAGAAATTAATGTGGTCGTCAAATTCTTGGCTTGAATAATTTTATTTTTAATGTCATGTTGCTTTGTGCTAACCCTATGCAAATAGATAATTACCTACTCTTTGTTTACGTATGTAAAGGAAAAACGTTTTTTGCACTGGCATTGCAAACAAAAAATTTGACGCCAATGGATAAAAATCGCCAATTATCCAATTTTTTGAAATCTTCCCGTATGAAAGGAAGCATCAAAACTCAGTTTATACGTAAAACTTCTGTGTGAACAATATTGCTTACAAAACGTCTACTATTATTGAATAAGTTGCTTCAACATCGTCATTAGAAATATAAATACCCAAATATCCAATGTGGCAACATATAACTGTCGATTCGAAAACACTGGATGTCGCAATAATAGTACAATTTAAAAAAAAAAAAGGTCGTCTTGTAGTGATTTGTTTATGGTTAACGGCGGAGCATAACTTATGTCGTACTTTTCATCATTTCCCTAGATGGCATAGCAGAGCGGGGTTCCCTGTTTCGTACCCCCCTCTTCCCTTTGTCACATGTCACGCTGTTTTTGTCATAAACGTTCCTATTAAAAAAGGCTTGTTGTCACATTTTCCCCATTGTATGTCCTTTTTGTCATTTCTTTCCTCTCCCTTTTCACAAACTGTTACTATTTGGTGAATCCCACCTTAAAGCGGGACTTCATTCGTGGACAGCCCCTGTTTTGTGTAACCATATGCAAATATATATTTCCCTACTCTTTGTTTACGTAAGCAAAGAAAAAATATTTCTCGCGCTGCAATTGGTGCCAAAAATGTGACGCCAAAAGATGAAGAGCGCCAATTTTCCAGTTATCGAAATATTCCCGAATGAAATGATGCTGCAAAACTCAGATTATGCGTAAAACTTCTGCATGAAAAATATTTCTTTCAAAAAGTTTAATATTATTGAGTAAGTTGCCTTGACCTCTGCCGTTAGAAATATAAAATTTCAAACAGTTAAATGAACGAATCCTACTTGCCACATTAAAAATTGTCCATTCACAAACACTGGACGTCACAATAATAGTGCAATTGCAATGCAATTTTATTAAAAAAATCATCTTTGTGATTTGTTTACGGTTTAGGGGATAACTGACTAATGCACTTATCATGATCCCTCTTCCCTTTGTCACAAAGTTTCACACTTTACCATTTTGTCAAAAAATTTCACATTTCACCATACCACCTCTCCCCCTTTTTCCACATGTCACACTGTTTATATTAAACGTTCTTGTCAAAAAAAAAGGCTTGATGTCACATTCTCTATATTGTATGTCCCTCTTGTCATTTATTTCCTCCCCCTTGTCACAAATGGTTACAATTTAATAAGCCCCAACTTAATTCGTAGTCAGCTCCTTGCACATAGACATTTCTTTACTCTTTTTTACTTTCTTCTATATCTAATACACTCTATAACAAAAAAATAGACGCACCAAGCAGGAGTTGTCCGATTGAGACGAAAATTGGTGGATATGAAGACAATGTACCGAATAGTAAATGATTAAAATCTCAGAACAATTGAATAATTTATGTCAGAGTTACAGAATCAAGTTCAATATGGTGTTGACCCGCCTCTATACAAGCTGAAGCACAATAGGAATAGGCATAGACCGATAAAGCTCCCGGATGGTGTCCTAGGGTATTTCCTGCCAAATTCGCTCCAATTGTCGAACGAGATCATCAACATTCCGTGCCAGATGCAATCGCCTTCCCATCATATCACGGACATGCTCGATGGGGGAGAGATCTGGCAATCCGGCAGACCAAGGAGAGGGTCGGGAATGTATTGTGAAATGTTATTGGCTAGGAATTCTTATATTGCTTTACTGTTACTTATTTAAATTGCTCTCATTGGCCAATGAATTAGAAACCCAAAATCAATATTTTATTGGACCACCTTTTGCACGGACAACTTCAGTGATTCGTTTGGGCATCGAGTCTACAAGCTTCTGGATCGCATTTATATCCAGAGAATACCATGCATTGGCTACGCAGCTTTTCATATCCTGTAAATTAGATGGAAGAGGCCAGGGAAGGTGTTGGAAGTCAGACTGATGCTCAGCGATCCAATTTTCAACACTTCTGGCACCATGAGTAGTTGCATTATCGTCAATGAAATATCCGTCACCAAAAATGCAAAATTAGGGGAGAGTGTTGCACCTGGGGACACTGCTAATTTCTAAGAATCGATTTTTAGCAGCCATGTTTTTGTTATCTCTAATAGTAACCTTCACCACTAAATGGTGCCATAGTAAAAATCAGCATCAAATGAGTAAAATTGACGATTTTGCGAGAGAAAAAAAATTTCATGACTCCAAAGTAAATATTTTCTTCATTTTTATTTCATTATCTGTCTTTGTATTTGTAAGTTTAATCAACTGAATTTTATTTTGTTATAACAGAGAAGTACTTTCAATATTTTGCTTATGAGAAAATAATGATAGTGCATCTAGATTGACCATTATTTTGAATTTTCATAAAAAACGTGGTGATTGTACCTTGGGACAGCCAAACATTTTGTACCTTAGGACACGTTCCAAGGTACAACATATGCATGGTTCTTAGTAATTAAGATATGTTTAGGAAAATGGAACAATATTCTAATCTTATGTTGTTTTTTAAACACATTTAATGTTAGATAATCCTTAGTAATATTATAAAGAGAGATGGCGGATTTTTGTGTGTTTATATGTTCGAGGTAATCTCCGGAACCACTGCACCTATTAGAAAAATTCTTTTACTATATGAAAGGTGCTTTCTTACTGAGTAACATAGGCTATAATTCGAAAAAAATCCGATAAATAGTTCTTTTTTTATTTAAATTTAGACCCGAATTTCACGTAAATTGCCTATTATTGGCTATTAAGGGGTGAAAAATTACTTGCACATATTAATATTATGTATCGTTAAAAAGGGTAAAATTTTCTGCGTTTTAAACAATTTATTTCAACGCTCTAACTTAATTACGGCGGGAGCAATTAGCGTTTTTACCTCTAACTTTTTTAGGCTTAGCTGAAATTTTTGCAATACTTTCTTCATTAAATCTATCAATAAAAAGTGAACGAAGTGTCCCACAGTTTTCTTTTTGGGCAGCATTGGAAAAAGCGAGATTTTTTACTCCAGATCTCTCTCGACCTTTGGTCGAAAAAATTAGCTTCTATCTTCAAAGGAATAAAAGTTACAAGCGTTTTTAAATCAATTTCGAAATACGTCATTTTGATTCAGGTTTTCAGCCATTTTATTTTCCCATTTCCATGGTTACGCTTTTTGAATCCATTATTATTTTGCATCTTATTTCTTAAAAAACTTATTTTATTTCATGTTTCCATGGTCCATAGCTTTAAAATCCATCTTTCGCATTTTAATTTCTTAAAAGTATTTTGATATCTGTCGTCAATGTTTGGAAGGGTAATATTGCATGGTGTTTTTTTTTCTTTTATTTAAGTTATTCTTTAAGTTATTTGGTTATTCTTTTAATTAATTGTTGAATATATGTCACTTGACACAGTTTTTGTTCTCAAGGTAGACCGGGCAAAGCCGGGCAACTCAGTTCTTAATATGTAAAGATTTGAAGGCTACTGTTAATGTGATTTTACACCTTTTTGTTTGTTTGGCGAAACATTTATTATTTCCAAATAAAAAACATCCGTTCCACTCGCAAAAGGGCTGGGTTCCGGTAGCGTGGTCGCTTGGCACGTTAGGCGCTGAGAAGTTCAGTTTAGGATTATTGTTTTAAGGCAACCGTTAATGTAATTCTTTGTTTTGGCGATTTGTTTTGAAAGAAAAGAAACTTTTGATTTGTTTTTATCCGAGTGAAAGGTACGACATTTTCTTCTTTTTTTCTGACGATAATTTTTGAATGTTCCCCGGGATTTTTTTTTTTCCTTAGACGGATGGATTATGATAGCGTGGTTGCTGGACAAGTTTGGCGATAAACAATAGAGCTGCGGAATTATTTTTACGTTTAAAAGATATTATTTGATGTCTTTTTTTTTTGGTTCATTTGGCGAAATATTTTAAATTGCAGTAAAAACCGCTTCTCTCGCTAAATAGAGTTTTAAAGCAACTGTAAATCTAATTAAACTCCCGATTATCCGCGGAATAGGGTGGCTCGGTAACCGCGGATAAGCGAAAACCGCGGATAATCCGAACAATGGGTAAAAAACAATACTACTGTATACAATAGCTAAAAAATATGAATAAAACGCAAACATACATTTAAGTTATAGCTAAAAACATTGCTATATTGCATCTACTAACATTGAATGTAAAAAAATATACGCATTTAAAGCTAAAAACGAACAGTAACACAATCATAAGTTTAAAAAATATTTAATGACCGTTAAAAAAATTAATAAAATAAATTGTGAAAAGACCCGCGGATAAGCCAAGCTGCGGATGATCCGACCGCCGATAATCGGGAGTTTACTGTAAATGATTTGACGAAAAGTTTAAAATTCCAAAGAAACTTAAATAGTTTTTTTTTTTTTTTTGAGAAGGTATGTACGCGTTTTATACAAAGAGAAACGATCATTTCACATCAGAGGGGGAGGAGGCTTCAGGTTTTTTTATTCAACGGACTTCCATTAAATTTTTAGCACGGGCATCGCTGTGCGGGTACTGCTAACAATTTATAATTCATTATTCATAATTAATTATTCATAATTTAATTCACTACCATGAAGAAAATAAGTTTTTTGTTTCCTGGTGCAAAATTGATTCAAGTATATGGCTGTTTCCTGAATCATGAAGACTTTCCCATAGTACAACAGGTTGTGTCCCTAGGTAAAATAGGATGTTGTGCCTTGGGACAGCTTGGAATTTTTATTTTAAATGGCTGGCAATTTTTTTTTTTTCAAGCTGTCTGAATATTAAAAAAATGTATTGCATAGAAGCATCTTGGGTTTTTTTAATATGACTTTTAGATTTTAAATTTAATTCAAATAATCGACGTTAAAAATTAAAATATGAAAAGTTTCCCAATGTATCACACTTTCCCCTACAGAAAGCACTTGATCTGCCAATGTATCTATAAAATAAATGTATATAGATATCGCATGGCTGTTTATTTATCCTCAAGGAACACCAGGCACCACTTCCATCTCAGCAGAACATGCTCCATGTATCCTCCGAATCCAATCTGAACTCTCAAAGGTTTCTGATTCATTGGCCAGTAAATGTATTGTTACAAATTCTGTAAATAAAAATTATTTTTGTGATTAATTTGTTGTTATCTGGCTAAATTTGGCGATTATTCCATTATTTTTCATCTAAAAGTATCTTAGTAACGTAACCTGTAAATAATTTCTCGTTATAAATATGCAACCCCCCAACATTCGTATGATGTATATGTTCCGCGGATAACATTTGTGAATAGAATAAAAAGAAAACATCGATAAGCATTTCGAAGTTTGTCGAAACTTCTCTAGGATTTATAAATGAGCTCCGCGCGTGATAAAGAGTTAGTTTTGCTTTTTAAACTGTCTGAATTTCGTTTGAGCCGTTAGCTCTCTTATTGTGTGTATTAGCCTTTGCGCTGTGTTTTTGCGTATTTTGATGTAAATACATGTGTAACCGTTGAGTTTACAGTGTTAATTGATATTTGCGTAATTGCTATGGTTAATTTAGCAGTTGAAAATGATAATTCTTGTACATAGTTGTAAATAAATCTCCTGTGCTTTCTCAAGAACTGTATCGTCATTTAAAGAAAGTTTTAAAGCTGCACCGAACGCGTAACAATTGGCACCCAACGTGGGGCTTCTTAAGGACTTTCTTGAAATAATCTGTGTGACCTTGGACATTTCGTCTTGAAGGCTACCTGGACTTAGATATTTTATGGTGATTACTCGTGCAATGGATTGAAAAAACTTCTTGACGCGCTCAACTCTGTGAAGAGTGATTTCACTGCAAATCAAGAACAAGTAAAAAGTGATTTGACAACAAGTTTTACGGCAAATCAAGACCAACTAAAAAGTGAATTGGAGGCAAATCAAGAGCAATTGAAAAATGAATTAGCTTCTAATCAAGAGACGCTTGCTGTATACCAGGAAGAATTCGAAAGTGACCTTGCCACAGTCAAAAACGTTATTGAAAACAAATTGAATGCAATAGAAAATAGGGTTGACGCAATCGAAGAAAAATTGAGTATCGTTGAAGTCCGATTGCAATGCCATAGAAAATAAATTGGAAGAAGAAGATAGAAAATTTCATCTATTTAAAGAAGAGATCTTTAATGACTTGGAAAGGAAATTGGTGACGTCTGGAAGCGGTGCTGTTGACGTGTGTTCGGCTACACGACCTTCAATTAAGCTCGGTACATTTGACGGCAAATCCTCAGGGCGAGTGTAGAAGACCCAGTTCCTAATAGAATCCGAAAAAAATGGATGGAACTCGGTTACGAAGGCCAGCCATCTTGTAGTATCCCTGAGGGGTGACGCAGCGGACATTCTTCAGACTCTTCTGGACAGCCAGCGCCTGGATTTCGCCGCCCTCACATCTGGATTGGAGCTTCGCTTCGGTGAGAAGTGCCAGAAAGATTTCGGCCGACTCCAGTCGAAGCCCCGTTTCCAGAAAACCGGAGAAACCCTGCAAGAGCTAGTGGCGGACGACGAGAGACTGTCTCATCTTGCTTTTTGCGACTGTCCTGCAGATGCTAGAGACAACCTAGCACTCAACTACTACATCGACGGGGTTCGAGATCCGGAAATCCAGAAGGCTCTACGGATGGCGGATGTCAAAGACCTGAAATCTGCTTTGGTGTATGCGATGACATACGAGGCCGTCCAAGAAGCAACCCGTGTGGATCGCCATCCAATCCGGACTCCAGAAGCTGGTGTTACTGATTCCAGGTCGTCCAATCTCGCTGAACTTGAGAGACAACTTGGTGACTTGACAAGACATCTGAACAGAATAAACGCCCAAAAGAAACAAGAGCATAAGTGCTGGAAATGCGGTAGTGAAGGGCACCTGCGATGGAGTTGTCCGGCTCGCCACGCTACGCGAGGGTATTAAATCACCAGAGCTCTGCAGATTTCCTCTACTAATAGTGGCAGTAATGGACTTTTCATTTACACACATGTAAATGGGAATCCCTGCAAATTGATTGTCGAAACAGGAGCCAATGTGACAATCATTAGGACAGATGTGGCTCGTGAATTTGGATTGAAACTGTTGTGACATCGCCACGCGTAAGTCTCCAGACTGTGACAGGTGACAAAATCGAGATTAAAGGTAAAGTGGACTTGGAAGTAGTATTTGGGAATGCCACTTACCATCATACGGCATTCGTCGCTGATATCACGGACCCCTTCGTTCTCGGATTGAACTTTTTAAAGAAATGTGACTTCACCTTGGACTTCAAGACTAATGAGCTGCACTCGATGAGAGAAGATATAGCCGTTTTCCACGCAGAAAAGGATGTAAAATCCGTTCATCAAATAATAGCCCAAACAGATTTTTCGATTCCCTCAAGATCGGAATCATTAATACCTGGCTCCATTGAAGAAAGCAATAGTTTTTGATTTGACCTCATCGAATAGCTTAACCTAAGCAATAACTCAAAAGGTGTGCTGGTAGCATCTATGCTTGTGGACCTTTCTAAGGATGTAATTTCTGTGAGAGTCGCCAACGTGAGTAAAGTCCAAGGAATATCCGGAAAGGAGAAGTTGGCAACTTGGTACTCCAGTTAACTGCATCATTAAATTAATCAATTCCCCCGAGACTGTGTCTTCTGAGTCCTTGGCATCGAAGTAAATTGGGAGTGCACATTATCGAAAGATCAAAGAACTGCTTCCGAACAATTGGTGGACGACTTCAAGCATCTGCACTGTCAAAACTACGGGTGCCTTTGACTAACTATTTGGCTCCTTGGGGTGAAAACACGGGGCCTCAGGGTGCAATAGAGGCTAGGAAATGTGATCAAGGTGAATGACGCTAAAAAATGTGAAAACGGACCTCTTAAATGCATGGGTGAATCGCTGGCGCATGCGCTCTCCGCTCTGACATCATTCAACCACAATCAATGGCGGACGCAAGAATAACTACGCACATGCACTTTCCCATTGAATGAAATACGAAATTGGATTAAAACTCATAAGTTTCTGCGATTTACTCTTCAAAGTTTCGCGTAAGTTCAGGCATTTGATCATAGTGTAGCTTTTAAGGCTTTCGAACATATTTTAAATTGTTTCAAAGGTACGTTGATTCTTCAGTTAGCCTTTATGTACATTTGCTATTTCTATCATGCATAAATTTTACCTAAAAATAGCTATCAGCACCGGATAAGTAACATTTTTAATAATCAAAACGCTTAAATTAGGTGATATTTGAAAAGTTATTTCAACTATTAATTTTGAATATGTGGTTTTACTTGCTTGTATTGTCAACAATATTGTGGATTTTTAACTAAGAGATTTATTGTTAGCAATGTCATGCTCTCAGCAAGTGAACGGAAACTCGAATCACGATGATGCAAATAGCAAAAACATAAAAGTACGAAAAAAAAAAAAAAAGGAAAGCGGATTGAGAAAAAAAAATTCTTCTCCGACTCGATTTTTTTTTTTTAATTTATTATCTCGTGTGTAAGTTAACTAGCTTTCTTCGGCGTTATTGCTTAAAGCGAATGACTGAGCTTTTTTCGTCACTCTAGTAATAGTAAGAAAGAATAACTCGTTAGAATTTGTTTTGGCTTTTAATTTGTCGAAAGACTTGTGCTCTTTTATATTATATACGGATATTCAGATGTCGAATCATATATATGTACGTACTAAAATTTTGCTCTTGATTAAAATTTCGAACGTGATGAAATGAATTTATTTTTCCATGATTGCAATATAATTGAATATTTATTGTTCGTGTAAATGATTTACAAATAGTACCTACGCTCTTCATTTTCGGTACGATCGTGCTGCAAGTAAATGTCAATAACATATTAAAATTACTGAGCAATCCAAGTGGATGCACGAAAATTAGTGCACGGCAGACAAATATAAGTCATGAACACTTCTAAACTATGTTCGAAAGTTGAAATATGATCAAATGCCTTAAAGTACAAGTTTTAATCATTTACAGAATTATTCAATGTGGAAAATATACCAAGACTTAGTTTTTTATAACTCAAAATAATAAATAATAATGTATACAATTGTTTACGGAAATGCACACAAAACCGAGGGGGCGGGGGGCTCACCAACAGGAAACAGAGGGTGCCAATGTTCTGCCATAGGGTTCCGTTTTTCACCGCGGTGCACGCTGGGTGAAGGGTGCCGGTTTTTCGCCCGTGTTAAGGGTGCAATTTCGGCACCGTAAAGAGTGCCGCTGGTGAACAAGCTTTTCACCCTTGAAAAGTGCCAAATGCAACCTGAAGTTTTAACCGTGTGTTTTTATCTACATCGGAGGATGTTGGCCGTACGAATTTAACGCAACATAGGATCTACACTGGAGAACATCAGCCTATTAAGCAGCATCCAAGACGGCTACCGTTCGCCAAGAAGGAAGAGGTTGAGACCCTCTTGAAAGAGATGCAGGAGAATAACGTCATTGTCCAGTACTTGGGCCTCTCCCATCATCTTGGTCCGAAAGAAAGCTGTCTGCACCAGATTTTGTGTCGATTAACGACGGCTGAATGAAATCACCAAGAAAGACAGTTACCCTCTTCCACGAATAAACGACACCTAGGACACCCTGTCTGGACACAAGTGATTTTCGACCCTGGACTTGAAGAGTGGATACTGGCAGGTAGAGTTACACCCTGATGACGGCGAGAAGACGGCGTTTACAACTTGACAAGGCTTATGGCAGTTTAAAGCAATGCCCTCCGGCCTCTGCAATGCACCAGCTACGTTCGAGCGTCTTATGGAGACAGTGTTAAGAGGGCTCTCCTACGAATCTTGTCTGATCTACTTAGACGATATCATCATCATGGGATGCAGTTTCGAAGAACATCTGGCTAATCATAGGAAGGTGCTGCAAAAGCTTAAGAAAGTCAATCTGAAGTTAAGACCGTCCAAATGTAATTTGTATCGCCGAGAAGTGAACTACCTTGGTCACATCATCTCTTTTGAGGGTGTACAAATCGATCCAGAAAAGGTATCTGATTGTATCTTGCGCGAGGGGTCTTGGAACGCATCCCTCGCGTAAGTCGGGATCCGACTGTATTCGAGGTTAGTGAATAAGAACAGCGGCTTGATCCGGAACAGACGATAGATCAATCTGTGGATTATTCCGCAGCCAAGCCGTGATTGTGAATTAGGCTGATAGTCTGACAAGTCATCATTTATTTTATTCTAGACCACTGGATGTTTTCGTCTGGCGCACACTATCAGAAGCATATATTGACTGCTTGGTTTCTACCGTGAACTTAGACCAATGATCTAAGGCCGTGAAGCATGGACATGGAGTGTGTTCTGTGATGGTGTGGAGAGCAATGTCTTCTCGTGGATTTTGGCCTCTTGTTGTCCGGAGGATTAGAGTCACGGGTGAACGTTATCTAAGCATTCTCGCCGATCATCTTCACTCTATGCATCACACTCTCTTTAGGGGAGAACGTCCGGTGTTCCAAGATGACAACACCCCCATGCACACACACCACTGCGTACAAACATGGTTACATGAGCATGACGATGAAGTGAAACAGCTAACGTGGTGTCCCCAGTCTGCTGATCTGAGCCTCATTGAGCCTTTGTGGCATTTTTTAGAGAACTTAGTCCGTGTGCTGTTTCCTTCTCTACGCTTTCTATCTGAACTCCAGACGGTCTTGCACGAGGAATGGATGCGAATTCCAATGAACTATATTCAAGACTTTAATTTTTTCACAAGTATTCCTTTTATTTTGTCCTATACCTGTATATAAAAACATGCGATTTTTTTCTCAAACCGGCTTCCCTCTCCAATACTTGTACATGTACAATCATATTCGTCCATAGAGGCAGGGCCACGCCGTTCCTATGTGCAATGTCGTTCGGCACACGACAGCGCCAGAGTCAAAAAGGCGCCGAGCTCTACCAATCAAAAATGATTGAAATAGGTGGGGGGGGGGGGGATCTCCAACCAAAAAAAAATAAAATTGAACTTTTCATTATATCTATAAAAGAGTAGTAGGTTTACTGCTCATTAAAACAAGCAATCCTGCTTGCTGCCTCTCTACAAGGAAAAAGTATTGCCTTGTTGTGTCTAAATAAATGCTATTCAAAAGCGCAATCTTTTACACTGAAAACTAATTAATGCAAACATTAGCATTTTTCTTCATATGTGGAGCTATGAATGTTATTTCGATATGTCTATAATTTCACAAGGCTGAGCATACGAAAAGCCGCGCAAGAAATTTGCTATTCCCCATTTTGATTCTTGTGGTGAATACGTTATATTATATTTCGTGCAATATGTCTTTTTGTGATTTTTAACTATTGTTCGTGGTAATTACACTGCATCATGTTATCATACATAAAAAAATACGGCAAGCACATTTGCATGTCATTTAGTTGTGCGTAATATGCTTATATTGTAGACAATAATTTAGATTAACATTTTAGTTCCCAAAAGTAACGACTTGACCATAATTACTCAATTTTTCCACCCCTTTTTCTTCAATATTTGTGTATTAAATTAAAGAAAGAGCTTTGAACGATGTGTTTGTTTTAGATATTAAATTCACTGAATTTTTAACGATTTCGTATTTTAGAATTATTCGTTTTGCCAGCAAGTTTCAGTTTAAGATTTTTAAGTGGAGTATCCTCTGTAATATTATCCTTCGATTTAGAAACATAATCAGTACCCTCCTGTTCTGTGGCGCAACCAGAGGAAGGTAGGGGTCCACAGGGCACCCTTTTGGTTGCACCGCCCCCGTGCCCCCTCTCCTCCAGAATGCTTATTTGAATGTTTTTCAAAAATATTTACTATTGAAGGGGGTAGGAGGGGGACGCGTCTTTGGAAAACAAAGTGATTTTAATAAGGAAAAAATAATAATGTTGGAATAAAACTTTAATTTTTTTTAAAAAAGAAAGCTTTGAGTTAAATATTATATTCTCAATAGTTTCAGCTAATTGATCAGCTACTCCCCCCTCCGTCGTATTTCTTTTCTTTTTTATTCATTTTTTTTATTTTTTCTAATTCACTTGAAAATAAGAAAATTTTAAAAAATGCTACTTCTCTGAATCTGCCCCCTCCCCCTCCCCCGCAAAAAGCCTTACGGAGCAACTCAAATTTCGTTTCCAAATCAATTTCGCAAAATTTCGCGAAAGCTCCCGAATACGAAACAACATCGCTTGAAACTGCGTTCGAAAATCATTTAAAATTGCGTCTTTAGAGCTTCAATTTCGAAAGATTGCCGAGCCTAATGCTACCAAAAATAGTCTTACAATCATGTTTTTAAGACTTTAATTTAAGAAAATATTCGAGAAAGATCCTCTGAACCTCCTTCCTTAAATATAATCAAAAATTAGATTTTTCAAACATGATTTACGAAAAATTTAAGTTAGTATAGCTTCTGAACCACTTCTCATAATACCACAGAATACTGCTTAGGTTTTTAGGACTTTAATTTCTAAAAATTTTAAAAGGGGGAGCTCCAGAATTCCCTTCTTGTAAAAGTCTTCAAAGTTGTCTACAATTGCGTTTTTGGAAGTTCAATTTCAGAAAATTGGAGGGGAGAAAAGGAAAATTGATTTCTATCTATTTTTCAAAAAAAAAAAGTGTAAAAAAAAAGTGTCTCGGGTAACGATCCCCGAGTTCCATCCCTCATTCTAACGTCAATAAATATGGCCTATAATCACGTTTAATGGCTTTAACTTCTATGCATTTCCGCGGAGCCCCTTGTACCTCTCCCCCCCCCCCATAACGCAACCAAAGACCGTCTACTATTGCGTTTTTCAAACTGCAAGTTTCAAAAATTTTCCGGGAAGAGCCCCCGAACCCCTCTTATTAAAAGAGATATTTTTTTCAATTTGTGCCCCCTAAAACTATTTTCTAGTTGCGCCAGTGTTCCTGTTGTAATGTTTTGACAGGCATAAAAGTTTTATCAATTATTCATCACTTAGAAATTAGATACAGTGGCTCCCAAAAGAGTTCGTACATTTTGAAATTTTTTAGTAAAACCAAAATAACGCGAAACTGAATTCGAATAGGTAGATATGATAGATCGTATAGATAGACAGATAGATAGATAGACAAATATAGAGGTCGATATAGTAGATGGACAGAATGAAAGCGACGTGCCCGTCATTTAAGGTACTTCAACGGGGTGTCAATGCCCCCCCCCCCACGCACACCATGACTTTGAAAAAACAATGCTTTCACATAAAAGTGGGAGTGCTTTTTGTTATTTTTTGTCAAAATTTGCATGAAGAGTACGCCGTCTGTGTCTCCCCTCCCCTCCATTAAAAGTATTTCTAAAGAAAAACCTGTAGTTTTTTTCAAAATAATGACGGATCTTCTTTTTGAAATGGGTCAAAAAACGAAGAGACAGAGAAATAACGCGCCACAAAAGTCATCGTACATTCAAATATTTTCGAATAAATTCATAATTAAAATTATCATATGTTGCTGTTTTTATTATTTTTGCATTGTAGTGAGTGACCCTTAAAAGTCATTTGGCTTTAATTTTTTGTTTATTTATTCCTTAATATTGTGCTTATTCCTTTAAAATGGCTGGTATTCGTAAAAAAAAAAAAAAAAAAACACCATTCGAAATTTGAATTTTTTTCCTCACAGTAGCGGTAAATAGGCTTGAAATGTCTCTAAATTAATTAATTTATTCCATTCTATTGTAAAGTGCTTGATAAAATGCTTTAAAGAAAGGAATCGGAACGAAAACAAGGCAAGAAAAGGTCATCCGGTAAAGTTGACAAAGCGTGATCGGAGATTTAAAGTTAAAAAATGTGTGAAAAATGCACATTTGAGTACTGTAAAAGTTTCTACAGAGTTAAATAAAACATTTCACATTTAATTTTCACCTAAAACTGTTCGCCAAGTTCTCTGATTAGCTGGATTAAAAGGGACTTCTTCCCGCAGAAATTTTCTTGATCGTGCGAAAAAAAAAAAAAAAAAAAAAGCTTACGCTTTTCGCCGCAAAATC